>NC_064641.1:242405269-242708299 GCF_023864345.2 Schistocerca serialis cubense | reverse complement strand
TCGGAATCGGTGCAACGTATCGATTTTTTTCTTAACAACTATTTCTCTGTACGACCTACCTTGCAACATCCTTACAAGCTATTCAGACTGTTTCTGATCCTTCTGTGTAGTTTAGGACTGACGAAACATCAGTGAAACATCTTTGGGGGATGCCAGATAAGACTTACGTTTCACTCGACGACTACACATTAATTTATAATGTCGTCTTTCTGACAGAAAATCAGTAATTCAATCGTACGAATATGACGATATTTCAGAGACACGAAACATTATTAAAACCCGCTTGCTGGAAGTGGTGTCGAAAGCATTCTAGAAATGTAGTACTATGGAATCAAATAAATATCCCACGTGGACAGTACTTGACACTAATACTTGTTAAGGACTCCAAACGCTTGAAAGGTACTCTTGAATGATCGCATTATTATTTTTAGGATACTTCTTTACAGATGACATATTACAGTGTTTCCGTTTCTTTATGTAAAACGCTGGACTGCTAAGTGCATATCTGCTTCCGCTAGTCCTGCACCGTCCCCGAGTTTCCCGACTCGACGGCGGCGATAAAAACTGTGGAGTGTGGCGCGTTATTCTCGTGCTGAACAGTCGGGCGGGCAGGTGTATAATTCCCGTGTTCAGCCGTCGGCGGCTGCGGCTGCGGGCGAGGCATTTGGCGCGCCAGTCACAATAGTGGCGGCGGTGAATGGGAGCAGTTTGCGGGCCATTCTGCCGTGATGAGCTTGTTGGCGCACGCCGCTTAATGACGCGCCAGCCAGACAAAAGTGCCGCTGGCGGCATTGTGCGGCCCTGCCGAGGAACTGGCCCACAACAACAGCTGCCCGCCTGCCGCCCGCACTCGTATTGCGCCGGCTCGCTCTGCCGCTGCTGCTGCTTGCTCCACCTTCTGCCTCGCAACGGACTCGACTCCAGGTGCAGTTGCTCTTCCGAGGTTTCCTTGCGACATTTGGCTGTTTTAACCATTAACTCCCATATTGCTGATTTCAGCATTTGGCTTTGTAACAGGAATTTTGTAATTGTACTTATGTTGACAGAAGAACTGTAAAACCACTGTAGGCTGAAACTTCCTAACAGATTATAACTGTGTGCTGGACCGAGACTTGAACTCGGGACCTTTGCCTTTGGCGAGCAAGTGTTCTAGAGTTTAGGTGTGTTGCATATCTATCGTGCGTTACCTCACCACATTCGCTTACTTTACGTATGCGACCAGTGTCTTACTAGAGTCCAATAAAAATCGAAAGTGGTGAACCTTTTAGAAACTAAGTGGGGATGTACACTACTCGCCATTAAAATTGCTACACCACGAGGATGACGTGCTATAGACGCGAAATTTAACCGACAGGAAGATGATGCTGTGGTATGCAAAAGATTAGCTTTTCAGAACATTCACACAATGTTGGTACGGTGGAGACACCTACAACGTACTGACATGAGGAAAGTTTCCAACCGATTTCTCATACACAAACAGCGGTTGACCGGTGTTGCCTGCTGAAACGTTGTTGTGATGCCTCGTGTAAGGAGGAGAAATGGCTACCATCACGTTTCCGACTTTGATAAAGGTCGGATTGTAGCCCATCGCGATTGCGGTTTATCGTATCGCGACATTACTGCTCGCGTTGGTCGAGATCCAATGACTGTTAGCAGAATATGGAATCGGTGGGTTCAGGAGGGTAATACGGAACGCCGTGCTGGATCCCAACGGCGCCGTATCACTAGCTGCCGAGATGACAGCATCTTATCCGCATGGCTGTAACGGATCGTGCAGCCTCGTCTCGATCCCTGAGTCAACAGATGGGGACGTTTGCAAGACAACAACCATCTGCACCAACAGTTCGACGACGTTTGCAGCAGCATGGACTATCAGCTTGGAGACTATGGCTGCGGTTACCCTTGACGCTGCATCACAGACAGGAGCGCCTGCGATGGTGTACTCAACGACGGACCTGGCTGCACGAATGGCAAAACGTCATTTTTTTCGGATGAATCCAGATTCTGTTTACAGCATCATAATGATGGCATCCGTGTTTGGCGACATCGCGGTGAACGCACATTGGAAGCGTGTATTCGTCATCGCAGTACTGGCGTATCACCCGGCGTGATGGTATGGGGTGCCATTGGTTACACGTCTAGGTCACCTCTTGTGCGCATTGACGGCACATTGAACAGTGGACGTTACATTTCATATGTGTTACGAGCCGCGACTCTACCCTTCATTCGATCCCTGCGAAACCCTACATTTCAGCTGGATAATGCACGACAGCATGTTGCAGGTCCTGTACGGGCCTTTCTGGATACAGAAAATGTTTGACTGCTGCCCTGGCCAGCACATTCTCCAGAACTCTCACCAATTGAAAACGTCTGGTCAAGTGTGACCGAGCAACTGGCTCGTCACAATACACCAGTCACTACTCTTGTTGAACTGTGGTATAGTGTTGAAGCTGCATGGGCAGCTGTACTTGTACACCCCATCCAAGCTCTGTTTGACTCAATGCCCAGGCGTATCAAGGCCGTTATTACGGCGAGACGTGGTTGTTCTGGGTAGTGATTTCTCAGGATCTATGCACCCAAATTACGTGAAAATGTAATCACATGTCAGTTCTAGTATAATATGTTTGTCCAATGAATACCCGTTTATCATCTGCATTTCTTCTTGGTGTTGCAATTTTCATGGCCAGTAGTGTATAAAGGGCCAGGTAACTCATGGAATATTTTAGTGTTACATAGTTATTCTCCTGCCTGTTACTTGAAAATAGACAGTTTACAATGTTTTTGTTTAGGAAACTGTTTTTTGTAGCATATCGGCATCCGGTGACGCCTATACAAACACCGTCAGAACAGGTCTTGAGGTCCAAACGGTACTAACCGGCCTCCGTGTCATCCTCAGCCCTTAGGCGTCACCGGATGCAGATACGGGGGTGCGTGTGCTCGTAATTCAGGTTTTATTCGGAAATTGTCTATTTTTAACGTGAAACAGAGAGATCTTGCAGTAAAAATAAAAGAAACATTATAGATATATGAAACAGCGCTACAAAAAGCAATTTCCTAAACAAAAACGTAAAATGAAAAAACTGCAAAACAAAAACATATCAAACATCGCTTCAGTACTTCGTCGAACTTATATAAAAACAATTTCCCGTTATTCATAAGCATCTGTGGCGTTTATCAATAATAACAGGAAACTCTTGCCTTAAATCATGATGAAGAACATTATATTGAGTTAAAAACAACAGCAGTTATCATATTTAAGTGTTATTTTTGTGCATGTAAATTGTACTTTCATCAGAAGTAACTGATTTGGTTACGTAAGAACGCAGAAGTTACACGATCAACTTATTTTTTGTACTTATAAAATGCCATTTACATTCTGTAAGGATATAAAACACACAATGGACTAACACCGAATGATATGCGGTTCTCGTTATGTGAAAAAGAAAGAAAGATTAGTCGTCTTCTCCCAGTTTCTCTCTTACACATTAATTTATGTTTCCTTCCCTACCAATACTACAGGTAACCCCACTATTTACTATGTCATTTATGAAGCGTATCAAAACCACTGAACTGTAGTTTTGGTACAGCACAACTATAGGGCATCCGCATGCAACTAAAGCTAGGCCTACGCTGCAGGCTTTGTCGCCAGTTACGGCAGTGGTGTCACGCTCCTGTCTCGAAATCTGCCAGAAAACACACAGAGATTTTGGTTGTTTGTATAAAGTTCACCACCGCAGACGCACATCAATACCTCCAATGTGCGGTAGCAATGGTAATGTTACCTATGACGCCGCCGCTAAAGCAGAGGTACTAAACACAGTTTTCGAAATTCTTTCTCCAAAGAAGAGGCAGTAAATACTCCTGCATTCAAGTCGAAACCAGCTGCCAACTTAAGTTATTTAAAAATAGGTGTCATCGGTGTAGAGATTCAACGTAAGTCACTTAATAATGGCAAATTTTTCGGTAACGATTGCACACCAATATCTTTTTCGAAGTATGGTAATCTAGTAGCTCATTATTTAACAGTTTGGATTCCGGACAAATGCAGCAAGACTCGAGACAATAATGACCCTACAGCTTCTGCTAGAAGATAGGTTAAGGAAGGAAAGATAAATCTACATTTATAGCGTTTGTAGACTTAGAGTAAGCTTTTGACTGGAATACTCTCTCTGAAATTCTGAAGGTAGCAGGGGTAAAATACAGAGAGCCGAAGGCATTTACAACTTCTACAGCAGCTATAAGACCCGACGGCCATGAAAGGGAAGCAGTGGTTCAGAAGGGAGTGAGACAGAGTTGTAGCCCGTCCCTTATGTTATTCATTCTGTACATTGAGAAAGCAGTAAAGGAAACCAAAGAAAACTTTGCATTAGTCCAGGGAGAAGAAAAACTATGGGGTTTGATGATGACATCGTAATTATGTCAGAGACAACAAAGGACTTGGAAGAGCAGTTGAATGGAATGGTCAGTTTCTTGGAAGGACGGTATAAGATGAATATCAACAAAAGAAAAACAAGGATACAAAATGCAGCGGAATTAAATGACGTTTTACTGATGAAATTAGATTAAGAAACGAAATACTTAAGGTAGTAGGTGAGATTTGCTATTTAGGCAGCTAAATAACTGATGATGCCCAAAGTAAAAATGATATTAAATGTGGAATGACAATGGCAAGAAAATCATTTTTGAAGAAGAGAAATTTGCTGACATCGAGTATAGATTCAAGTGTCAGGACGTCTTTTCTGAAAGTATTTGTATGGATAGTAGCCGTGCATGGAAGTGAAAGATGAACAATAAACATTTTAGACAAGAAGAGAAGAGAGGCTTTTGAAATGTGGTGCTACACAGGAAAGGTGAAGATTGGATGGATAGATTACGTAACTGAGGAGGAGGTAATGAATAGAACTGATGAGAATAAACAGTTGTGGCACTGCCTGATACGAAGAGGGTATCGGTTGATAGGACACATTCTGAGACGTCAGTTGATCACCAGTTCAGTACTGGAGGAAAGTGTGGGAGGTAAAAATCATAGAAGGAGCCAAGAGATGAATACAGTATGCAGATTCAAAATGGTTCAAATGGCTCTTAGCACTGTGCGAATTAACTTCTGAGATCATTAGTCTGCTAGAACTAATTAAACCTAACTTACCTAAGGACATCACACTCATCCATGCCCGATGCAGGATTCGAACCTGCGACCGTAGTGGTCGCTCGGCTCCAGACTGTAGCGCCTAGAACCGCACGGCCACTCCGGCCGGCTTATGCAGATTAAAATGAACGTAGGTTGCAGTAGTTATCTGGAGATGAGGAGGCTTGTACAGCATAGAGCAGCATGGAGAGCTGCATCAAACAGGTCTTCGAACTGAAGATCACAACAACAAGAAGTCGTTATAGAAACAGTCGTAAGTGTAGTACTCAGCATTTTAACCTACTGAGAACTAACATTGTGAATTGTAAGGAATCTCAGAATAACTATCAACCATGATGAAACAACTAACTCCTTCATTTAAATGCAATTCAGGAGCTGTATAGCGCCCACAAATAATGTGGCGAAGCACTTTACAATACTGATGTAACATGTGATCTCAGTACTGAATACATCGTCAAAGATGTTATACTGGTAGGAGAAGACACAACACAGAACCAAAGTGCGAGCTGTAATTTTAGGTTTCACGCACTCATGCAGGCAAAATAGAACGGAGTTGTCATTATGTCACAAACTTGTAGCCAAAGTCTGTCATCTTATAGAGTCCAGAACAGCAGGTTCACTGCATTTACACCACCAGGTTTCACCGCAGTGATACCTGCCTGAGATGTCACTTCGACTTGAACGTACCCAGTTTCGACCAGCGTGGATATCAATCGGCTACTGTGATCCTATAGAAAGTAGCTACTAGTGCATTGATTGTGTAGTTGTTTTACCAGAAATGACAGCTTGCGTCGTTAGCGGAGGTACTAATCGATCCGATTGTCAATCTAAAACTAAAAGGAATTACATTTTTTTCGTAAGTGAAGAAGTTCAAGCAATATTTTATTTTATTGCGCTGTTATCTTTTCTTCTTTCCTGTTTTGCATTGCCTTCCAAACTGCAAACACTCCGACACCGAGCCACACTCTATCCGGTCTCGTCACCGCACAACACACGGCTACGTGACTGTCATAATTGTTGGTGCAGCATCTCATGCCTCAAAGTCCTGCCGCCGATAATTATTCATTGTTCACATTTCCTCCATCTTTGAAAAAGATTCTGGCTAGAACAGCCGGAAACAGCGGTCACCTGCGTGTGGGTTTTGTGTGTATGATTCCATGAATGTCATTTTATGCTTTGCTTGCTTTGTGAAAAAGGTCGAAAACTATTATGAACTCTCTTCTCCTCGTGCCTGTCTGCTGCTCGACGTGTGAATAGAAATCTAGCCGCTTCAAAGTACAGTCATTCCCTCCATTATTTTGTTGTAAATAGTCCACTGCATTTCAACATGAATAATTATATACATAATTACAATACTAGAAGAAGAAATGACATTCATTATGTCGCATTTCGGTTATCTGGAAGTACAAACAGGGATTCACAGTGCTGCAACAAAGAGTTTTGATCGCTTACCCACCGATCTAGTAAAATTTAAAACTAACCTGAAAACGTTTCTCTTTAACGAGTACTCCTACTCCGCAGAAGACTACTACGAATAGTACCAATCGCTTAGTAATAGCGGAAGGTAGTAAAGAGTCTGAATCAGATCGTATTAATGATAAACGAAGATGTGATCTGCGGAAAGCTCTTGTTGTTGTTGTGGTCTACAGTCCTGAGACTGGTTTGATGCAGCTCTCCATGCTACTCTATCCTGTGCAAGCTTTTTCATCTCCCAGTACCTACTGCAACCTACATCCTTCTGAATCTGCTTAGTGTATTCATCTCTTGGTCTCCCTCTACGATTTTTACCCTCCACGCTGCCTCCAATACTAAATTGGTGATCCCTTGATGCCTCAGAACATGTCCTACCAACCGATCCCTTCTTCTGGTCAAGTTGTGCCACAAACTTCTCTTCTCCCCAATCCTTTTCAATACTTCCTCATTAGTTATGTGATCTACCCATCTAATCTTCAGCATTCTTCTGTAGCACCACATTTCGAAAGCTTCTATTCTCTTCTTGTCCAAACTATTTATCGTCCATGTTTCACTTCCATACATGGCTACACTCCATACGAATACTTTCAGAAATGACTTCCTGACACTTAAATCAATACTGGATGTTAACAAATTTCTCTTCTTCAGAAACGCTTTCCTTGCCATTGCCAGCCTACATTTTATATCCTCTCTACTTCGACCATCATCAGTTATTTTGCTCCCGAAGTAGCAAAACTCCTTTACTACTTTAAGTGCCTCATTTCCTAATCTAATTCCCTCAGCATCACCCGACTTAATTAGACTACATTCCATTATCCTCGTTTTGCTTTTGTTGATGTTCATCTTATATCCTCCTTTCAAGACACTGTCCATTCCATTCAACTGCTCTTCCAAGTCCTTTGCTGTCTCTGACAGAATTACAATGTCATCGGCGAACCTCAAAGTTTTTATTTCTTCTCCCTGAATTTTAATACCTACTCCGAATTTTTCTTTTGGTTCCATTACTGCTTGCTCAATATACACATTGAACAACATCGGGGAGAGGCTACAACCCTGTCTTACTCCCTTCCCAATCACTGCTTCCCTTTCATGTCCCTCGACTCTTATAACTGCCATCTGGTTTCTGTACAAATTGTAAATAGCCTTTCGCTCCCTGTATTTTACCCCTGCCACCTTTAGAATTTGAAAGAGAGTATTCCAGTCAACATTGTCAAAAGCTTTCTCTAAGTCTACAAATGCTAGAAACGTAGGTTTGCCTTTCCTTAATCTTTCTTCTAAGATAAGTCGTAAGGTCAGTATTGCCTCACGTGTTCCAGTGTTTCTACGGAATCCAAACTGATCTTCCCCGAGGTTGGCTTCTACTGGTTTTTCCATTCGTCTGTAAAGAATTCGTGTTAGTATTTTGCAGCTGTGACTTATTAAGCTGATAGTTCGGTAATTTTCACATCTGTCAACACCTGCTTTCTTTGGGATTGGAATTATTATATTCTTCTTGAAGTCTGAGGGTATTTCGCCTGTTTCATATATCTTGCTCACCAGATGGTAGAGTTTTGTCAGGACTGGCTCTCCCACGGCCGTCAGTAGTTCCAATGGAATATTGTCTACTCCGGGGGCCTTGTTTCGACTCAGGTCTTTCAGTGCTCTGTGAAACTCTTCACGCAGTATCATATCTCCCATTTCATCTTCATCTACATCCTCTTCCATTTCCATAATATTGTCCTCAAGTACATCGCCCTTGTATAGACCCTCTATATACTCCTTCCACCTTTCTGCTTTCCCTTCTTTGCTTAGAACTGGGTATCCATCTGAGCTCTTTATATTCATACAAGTGGTTCTCTTTTCTCCAAAGGTCTCTTTAATTTTCCTGTAGGCGGTATCTATCTTACCCCTAGTGAGATAGGCCTCTACATCCTTACATTTGTCCTCTAGCCATCCCTGCTTAGCCATTTTGCACTTCCTGTCGATCTCATTTTTGAGACGTTTGTACTCCTTTTTGCCTGTTTCACTTACTGCATTTTTATATTTTCTCCTTTCATCAATTAAATTCAATATTTCTTCTGTTACCCAAGGATTTCTACTAGCCCTCGTCTTTTTACCTACTTGATCCTCTGCTGCCTTCACTACTTCATCCCTCAAAGCTACCCATTCTTCTTCTACTGTATTTATTTCCCCCATTCTTGTCAATTGCTCCCTTATGCTCTCCCTGAATCTCTGTACAATCTCTGGTTCTTTCAGTTTATCCAGGTCCCATCTCCTTAAATTCCCACCTTTTTGCAGTTTCTTCAGTTTTAATCTACAGGTCATAACCAATAGATTGTGGTCAGAGTCCACATCTGCCCCTGGAAATGTCTTACAATTTAAAACCTGGTTCCTAAATCTTTGTCTTATCATTATATAATCTATCTGATACTTTTAGTATCTCCAGGGCTCTTCCATGTATACAACCTTCTTTCATGATTCTTAAACCAAGTGTTAGTTATGATTATGTTGTGCTCTGTGCAAAATTCTACCAGGCGGCTTCCTCTTTCATTTCTGTCCCCCAATCCATATTCACCTACTATGTTTCCTTCTCTCCCTTTTCCTACACTCGAATTCTAGTCACCCATGACTATTAAATTTTCGTCTCCCTTCACAATCTGAATAATTTCTTTTATTTCATCATACATTTCTTCAATTTCTTCGTCATCTGCAGAGCTAGTTGGCATATAAACTTGTACTACTGTAGTAGGTGTGGGCTTCGTATCTATCTTGGCCACAATAATGCGTTCACTATGCTGTTTGTAGTAGCTTACCCGCATTCCTATTTTCCTATTCATTATTAAACCTACTCCTGCATTACCCCTATTTGATTTTGTGTTTATAACCCTGTAGTCACCTGACCAGAAGTCTTGTTCCTCTTGCCACCGAACTTCACTAATTCCCACTATATCTAACTTCAACCTATCCATTTCCCTTTTTAAATTTTCTAACCTACCTGCCCGATTAAGGGATCTGACATTCCACGCTCCGATCCGTAGAACGCCAGTTTTCTTTCTCCTGATAACGACATCCTCTTGAGTAGTCCCCGCCCGGAGATCCGAATGGGGGACTATTTTACCTCCGGAATATTTTACCCAAGAGGACGCCATCATCATGTAATCATACAGTAGAGCTGCATGCCCTCGGGAAAAATTACGGCTGTAGTTTCCCCTTGCTTTCAGCCGTTCGCAGTACCAGCACAGCAAGGCTGTTTTGGTTATTGTTACAAGGCCAGATCAGTCAATCATCCAGACTGTTGCCCTTGCAACTACTGAAAAGGCTGCTGCCCCTCTTCAGGAACCACACGTTTGTCTGGCCTCTTAACAGATACCCCTCCGTTGTGGTTGCACCTACGGTACGGCTATCTGTATCGCTGAGGCACGCAAGCCTCCCCACCAACGGCAAGGTCCATGGTTCATGGGGGGGGGGGGGGGGGGCGGAAAGCTCTTACCGACTATATAAATGTTTTGGAAGAGAAACATGAGAATCAATTGTTATGAATTTGAAGTTGATGCTGTGTTTCATAAACCATTTAATCTTCCCTTGCACAAAATGACCAGCTGATTCAAAAAAACTACTTGTAAACTACTTGCTGTAGTGGAAAATAATGAGCCATCAAAAGTCCTTACGCCAGCCCAATACTTGTGTGGCGTTTATGCCGCATCGCTGCCCACATTTATTACATTTTGTTGCTATGCTTTAACGCACAGTATATTACGATTTTGCAAAGAAATGGTTCAAATGGCTCTGAGCACTATGGGAATTAACATCTATGGTCATCAGTCGCCTAGAACGTAGAACTACTTAAACGTAACTAACCTAAGAACATCACACAACATCCAGTCATCACGAGGCAGAGAAAATCCCTGACCCCGCCAGGAATCGAACCCGGGAACCCGGGCGCGGGAAGCGAGAACGCTACCGCACGACCAACGATTTTGCAACTGGGGGGGCTAGCGAGTAGGTATGAGCACAAAGCAGACTCTTCGAAAGACGCGCCAGGTGGCCACATAGCGTGAGAGCGGCCGGGCGAACAAAAATCGAATCATACTGGACCATTGAGAGACAGTGGGGAGTCACCTACCACTTTTGGCGCCAAGAAGCGATTCTTTTATTATTTATATTTACGGTTTAAGTGTTAATATATTGCTCCAACCATGCTCACGATGTTATTTCCACTGAGAAATTGTTAATAATAATTTCCCCATCACTCAATTCGTCTCTAATGATAATTACAAATTTTAGTTACTGTCAGTGCTTATTGATGGAAAGGAGGGAACAATCAGAAGCACGTCCCGAGAGGACAGGCGCAATACTGCTAAGATAGCTCAATAATAGTCCAAGATCGGGTTCCGAGAAGGTAATTCATGATGATAGATTCGAATTACTGACTAACTTATGTCTGTTTTTAATTCAAAAAACAAGAAAATGACCGGCATGGTAATACAAAAATTGATTATAATGTAAAAGACTCATTCACCTCATTACGATTTATGGTGCGGATGATACATGGAACATGAAACTCACTAGCTAAATAACTAACTGTTGGTATATCACAAAGGCTGGTATAGGTTTATATACTTTGAAAACCTCAAAATGAAATGAAAAAGTAAAATCAAGCAGATGATCGAAGTGCACGTACATTCAAAATGTGATGTGTTTGGTTATTCCTGAAAAAATGACTGAGCAATTGGCGAGGAACATTCCGGGAGAAGAAACAAGTAGGCTACTGTTGGAAACGTAGACCTACATGTTACACAGATTAGGCTATCATTACTATAAATGTTTTACATACATATTGAAGCAAAATATTAATTTTCGGGGTCCAAGCGTTTGAGTTCATTCCATTAATCATATTTATAGCACTGCACAATGCTGGAACATATTTAAAAATTATACCTCTTTTTATCATGTAAATTGTTATTATTAGCCGCACAACGAATGACGCATCATAGGTAAGTCTTCAGAGTCGGAAGACATGTACTCTACATTGAGACCAATGCAGTGACAATCTATTCTGCACTGAAATATAACTCTGTGCAGGTTTTATTTATTTATTTATTTTTTCATTCGGTAATCGTTCTATTCGTCGACATGAACAAGATACGATTCCATGTTTTTCTTCTTTCCTCATTACACACATTTAGGCGCTAGCAAAGAACACTTAGATACATTTTTTACAAACATTATAAACGTTGTGCACACGAACTGAAAGCTGAAAATATGACGAACAAGAAGCAGTACCAATTAGCAAACAAGCATTGGTTTTGGAGATACAGCTTCCCTTACTATCGATACAAATACTGTAAAAGTGGAATTAAATCGATTGCAACAACATCTTTTTCACATCATATCCTTCTCCTGGATGATATTTTTACTCTGCAGCGGAGTGTGCGCTGCTAGGAAGTTTCATGTTCTTCTCTTCTTGGTTATTCGAAATATATCAACAAAATAACAACTTATATTAACGAGTCCAAAAGCGCCGTCCTATTAGAGTAAATACACTTTCAAGAACAGAAAAACGATCAAAATTGCCTTCCTGACTCTTATTGATGTAAGCACTGTAATTTTTAGAATTCAAAATAGACGTGGACGTGGCAGAAATAATTACCAAAAAACAATCGTAAACAGTAGTCTGCTAATGTCTTTGGCTATTTAATCTGACGGCAGGCCCCGCCCACTCTGGCTTCAAAACAACGTGCAGCGTAAGTCTATAGCATCATGGCTCTGAGCACTATGGGACTTAACATCTATGGTCATCAGTCCCCTAGAACTTACAACTACTTAAACCTAACTAACCTAAGGACATCACACAACACCCAGTCATCACGAGGCAGAGAAAATCCCTGACCCCGCCGGGAATCGAACCCGGGAACCCGGGCGTGGGAAGCGAGAACGCTACCGCACGACCACGAGCTGCGGACTATAGCATCATCTCTCGTCTTTTGTTACCTCTGTGTCTACACCAATTGATATGGAGAGCGTTAATAACGTTGAATCATTGACAAAATAAAGAGGAAACATTAGAGCTAACCATGTTTCGTATGACACATGGTCATAGTAGAATACAAAATTACATAAAATGAATTGTTAATGAAAAATGAACACACCGTCTAAACCATCAACTAACAACATTATGTAAACAGCTTACAAAGCTTGATGGGATCTTACATCGTAATACATATACATATTTTTCATTGACTCTTGGCATTAAAATTTTATAACCGTCAACCTCAATAAGTATTAAAGGAAAAGTGCTTAAAGATGGACAAGAACCCAATAAACGAAATCAGGAAAATAACTATGGAGAATTGTCAAATGGCGACAATGCAAAAGACTTACACGCTTACAGTTCTACAAGTTGTGGGCATGAACACTTGTTTCATTAGCGATTAATTAATTTTACTGTTTTTAATGTGTGTACAATTCTATGCACTAATATGTCTGCAAATTTTTATTACATAGAATTGTTGAATCCAGAGAAATTTATAAGAGAGAAAAAACCTGATGGAGACTGAAAATTATCACACCACGACCACCGCTGGATCTAAAACATGGTATAATTTTTTTTCGATCAATGGCTCTGAGCGCTATGGGACTTTACTTCTGAGGTCATCAGTCCCCTAGAACTTAGAACTACATAAACCTAACTAACCTAAGGACATCACACACATCCATGCCCGAGGCAGGATTCGAACCTTCGACCGTAGCGGTCGCGCGGTTCCAGACTGTAGCGCCTAGAACCGCTCGGCCACCCCGCCCGGCTTTTTTCGATCATTACAGTAGCAAATTATCGATGAAAATTTAGTGACAGAAATTTCCGCTTTAACAATCAGGAACTGTGGAATAAAAAGGTGCGGAATTTATTTAATTATAATAGTAGATGTTAATGGAAATAATGTCTGTAACAACAGAACACTCAGAATTCATGTTTCACTGTTCTACCTAGTGCTCCGAAATTGATTCATTCAGTGCGATCGGCTGTCCTACACCTTGGCTAATAATTACTACAAAGACTTCTTACATTTATCTCAAAGACGAATTCTACCTAAAGAAGTAATCACTTCAACAGTAAACCTATTTTGTAACTTGAAACTTATTAATATGGATCTACGTTGCAAAACTGAGGTTATGGACTCGTGAAGTCGAAATCGGACAAGGAGATGTTACTGTACAAATTCTGAAACATACAATTACAGGCATTCTATCCAAGTTATAATCTATTGCAGTTGTGTACACTCATTGTCTCCGAACATAGAAACAATAGAGATCATCGCTGCAGAACAAAAATCCGTTGCTCAAAAAATGGAAAACAGTACAGAAAACTGCTGCAGAAGAAAACCACTTAACATTCACAAATACATCAAAGCATCATAGTGTATCGTATTCTGTGGACTACATCGCAAGAAAGTTGGAAAAACTCGTAGACGGACAGAAATGACCAACTGGTTGGCACAAAAAACAGTCAGGATCGCACGAAAGCAATACACGATAAATTCTCGCTTGAGAAAGGTCACAGAGCTAACAAATTTCTAAAGCGCACCAAGGCGAAGTCCGCCTGCGCAGATGAGTGGTCAGCGTGGCTGCCTACCTTGATGGGGTCCCAGGTTCGTTTGGCGGTCCTGCCAAGGACTTTTCCTTGATGGGACGATTGTTACTGGTGCACTCGGCATCGTGAGACCACACGAGGAGCTACTCGACCGATTACTAGCAGTTCCAAAAGCCCATCCAAATTGCCAGTCATGGCAAGAACATGGAAGTTTACTTTGTTTACTACCATACCCAAACCCAACAAAACCGTACAGCAGTCGGAATCTCGCTTAGAAATTATTTAAAGGTCACTGAAGCATATGTTACCAAGGTGTTGACCAAGCTACTGAATAAAATTCAGATCACGTGTGACGATGGTCGTGGAAAAGAAACGCATACCATGTGTGAGATGGTAAATATAGGTATGGAAATGGTACACCACAAAATATCAGAACTGAATAATAATTTGAAACAGCTAGATACAGGGGCATCTGTTATGGTCGAAGACAGCGTAAACGGTAAAAATAATTAGAATAACAATGATCATCAAAATGACGCTCACTTTTGTACTAATGCCAGAACGCATGAAGTTGGCTGCATCTTGGAGGCATTTTTCTTTCTTTTTTCCACTTCTCATTCCACACTCCAAGGGGCAGAGCGGGATGTTTACGATACAGCCCATTAAACAGTCGTAGTTCTTTTCAGTCAAGTGGCCCAGCAGGCTGTGACTGGAGCGCAGAGAATCTCAACTGGGAATATTTGGAAGGGGACATGCAGTTCGAGCATTCACCTGCTAACCAAGGGAAACCTCCCAAAAACCTTGATTAGAACAGAGGGATTGTCGCTATTTTTGGGACAATGTTATCATTTGTCCCAAGAAAAATGAAATCTGCTGCGACATTTGCAGCACGAAAAACTGTAAATACCAAATGGCACTGCTGGCTGGCATATCTCCTGGGATGATTTCAGCCGCTTGTCGGACAGGGTGTCCTTCCTCCGTGCAGAATGGTCCCTTCCCTTGCGGAGAGTTGTGTCATATGTGTGTTTGTAGTGAGTGTGATGGATGTGTTCATAGTATGGTGCTTTATTCGATATATATAATAATGGGTGAAGAGGGTGGACGAAACCGGCTGAAGGCAGGCAGCCTACTCCTCTCAAATGGCACCAAGAGGGCCGCCCAACTTAAAGAGCCCATTTGACAGACGAACAGTCAACAGTGTCACATGTCCTCACATCACTAGACACGTCTGATAGATTTAAAGTTTAATGCAGTACTTTGATGGAACGACTGGAATCAATAACTTTAGGCTGTCGTCGCATCTCCCTTTACCGTTAAAAATACTGGCAGTGAAAAATTTCATCCTCCAGGGTCCGAACCGGCTTACCTACGAGTCGGGTGCTTCGCACTGACGTACTTTAGCGATTTCAGCTATGCATTTCTCTCAAAAACACTGGTCGAAGGCAGATTACAAAATGAAGTATTCAGTCCAGCGATGTATAATAGCAAGGTAGAATGAGATTTTCATTCTGCAGCGTAGTGTGCGCTGATATGAAACTTCCTGGCAGATTAAAACTGTGTGCCGGACCGAGACTCGAACTCGGGACCTTTGCCTTTCGCGGGCAAGTGCTCTACCAACCTTCTTTTTTTTAAGAAAACAAATAAAAACCTCTTGTGTATGAAAATAAAAGACGACATTCTTCATAAAATAACACAATATCCTTTGAAAATGTAAAACATAAAGGGTAGCTATATTTCCGCAACGGCCTTCTTTTTTTATTCTTTTTTATTTTTATTTTTTTTGTTAACATAGATGAGTATACAGTCTCACCATCAGCAGCATTTTTTTTTAAAACTTAGAAGAGGAGGAGAAAAGAGAAGTGAAATAAAATAGGAATACTTTCCGCGCCATGCTCCACTTTGGCGCGCCATGAGAACAAAATGCATTCTATCATTGACCATTGAAGGGGGACGCGGGATCGTCCAGTCTTGGCTGGCACGGTTCGTTGAGATTCCAGCTTTGAGGCGGGTTGGTGCAAATACTCTGTAAATAGTTCGCGAAAGTGGCCCGATAGTGTCGATGCCGGCGAAGGGTGTGGTGATGTACTTGGAGGCGTGTCCAAAAGTCCGCCGGATCGACGATGTCGTCCCGGAAGAGGTAGTTGACAGCCACGCCACTGATCCATGTGATGGCGTGCCACTTAGCCGATGGAAAGTAGGTAGTGTCGGGATATATCATCATGGTGGGAGAAACGTGATGTGGTGGTACTCGGAGGTAGAAAGCCACAATCTCCTGTACGGGGGTCCAGACAGCTGCTGCTGGCCCACACTCAAAACGATGTAAATCTGTATCTTCGGCATTGCACTTGAGGCACAGGGGTGAGTCCACCAGTGCGATGCGATGCAATTTCTGTCTTGTGGTATACTTGCCGTTGACGAGAAGGTACCACATAGAGGTGATGTCAGTGGTGTGATATGGTTGGTGGATCGTTTTCCAAACTGTAGGCCAAGAAATCTGGGGGTGACGTGATTCGACGGGGTTGCGGGGTGGAGACTTTCGGAGAAGGCGGCAGATGTCGCGGGTGGTCGTCTTCCTGGTCCTGGGGAGCTCGGTGCTTATGCAGCTGTACTCCAAAAAGAAACGGCTGATATGTGACTTCGGAGGTGGGACGTGTGCCAAAGACGTCGGAGGGCGTCTCGAAACAGGTGCGAGCTCGGTGGTCAACATTCCAGTAAAACTAGCATTTTGGCTTTTCCATAACCGGAGCATAGTATTGGCGTAAAGTGCCGTAGTCCTGGCTCTCACATTAACCAGATCGAGGCCACCATCCCGCTTCGGTAAGGTGAGAGCTTCATACTGGACTTTGAAGATGTGTCCAGAAGAAATGAAATAGCCGAAAACCGCCTGTAATCTGGCCGCCATTGTCGCAGTGATGGGCAGAATCTGCGCTATATGGGGTATCCGGGCTGCCAGATGGGTATTGACGAAGGTGACTCTCTGGCACATATTCAGCGGGCGTAGTATGTGATTTTGCATGTTGGCCCGGATGCGTTGTAGCAGCGCCCGAAAATTAATCGCCGAGGTGCGGCGATACCCAAGCACGACTCACGCCCCGTCCTCACAGCTTTACTTCTGCCAGTACCTCGTCTCCTACCTTCCAAACTTTACAGAAGCTCTCCTGCGAACCTTGCAGAACTAGCACTCCTGAAAGAAAGGAATTGCGGAGACATGGCTTAGCCACAGCCTGGGGGATGTTTCCAGTATGAGATATCTGCGAACCTTGCAGAACTAGCACTGCTGAAGAATGGAACTGCGGAGACATGGCTTAGCCACAGCCTGGGGGATGTTTTCAGAATGAGATTTTCACTCTGCAGCAGAGTGTGCGCTGATATGAAACTTCCTGGCAGATTAAAACTGTGTGCCGGACCGAGACTCGAACTCGGGACCTTTGCCTTTGGCGGAATTAAAGGTGTGAGGACGGGGCGTGAGTCGTGCTTGGGTAGCTCAGTTGGTAGAGCACTTGCCCGAGAAAGGCAAAGGTACCGAGTTCGAGTCTCGGCCCAGCACACAGTTTTAATCTGCCAGGAAGTTTCAATAGCAAGGTAGCTTGCATATAAGATAAAATATTGAGACCAGTAGATGTCACCGACGTGAGTACTAAAAATCTTTAGAGGAACTCCCAATATACACCAGGGAAAAGTTATTAGACATCCCTGTTCACGACGTGGACGATCTGACATCCCTCTTCACGACGAGGACGAATTTTTCTCCACAATCATTACTATTGACCTCGTGGAAGAGGAGAAGCAACCTGCTGAAAACAGTACTCTTGTATCACACAACACTTCCCACCAATCCAAGAGAAAGCAAAACATTCGCGTGAAAAGTCACGCCGTAGCCAAGGAGCACAGATATAGCACAACACGCATGGTGAGTGGCATGGTAATTCAAACAGCTGTGAACACTATACAGGAAAGTCTAACAATGAATGATGGAAATAGCGAAAGAATGATCGATACTAGCCAGATCATAAAAATCGAATCCACCATCAAAACAGTGGCCAAGATGAGTCCTCATATAGCGGCAGGGCGGAAAACTTTCCTCGGGCATAGAAAAGAGATGAAACGTGAGTATTTTATGACGTGTTTTCGCTACACTACAATGAAGACGTAAATGTGTGAGACTAACTACAAAGTAATCATGACAAATGTCCGCTGTTAGAACAACGTAAGAAGCGATCCACAATAATAACTGAAATAGAATCAGTAACTATTGCAAATTCTGGGGTTGAGATGACACTCATCCGTATTGCTTTGTTCAGAAACGTTTCTGAATGTAAAAATGTATGAAGCCTGTCTTTTAGCTCTTGCAGAACTCTGGGTGCCATGGAATAGAAAGAAAGGCTGTTAAGCTGCTGGCCCGACTAGAGGTAAAGTTTAAGGAAGAGGCAGAGCGTTACAGATTGCTTGCCGCAAACAACCTTGAGGTAAATGCTGGATTTCAAATTTCTAGACGAGAAAAGCTCACAGGTTTTTCTGTAGGCAAATATATTTTACGTTGAGGAGGCCGTAGCATAGGTGTACATTTTTTGGTTGTAGCTGAAAGCCCCAGCAAACTCTGTCTACAGCTACGAATAAGAATGGTGAGGGCCAAACTGTGACACCAAGATCTAAGCACTTCTAACACGAATAGTACCAATCGTTTAATAATAGCAGTAGGTAGTAAAGAGTCTGAATCAGATCGTACTAATGATAAACGAAGATGTGATCTGCGGAAAGCTCTTACCGATTATATAAATGTTTCTGAAGAGAAACATGAGAGATCAGTTGTTATGAATTTGAAGTTGATGCTGTGCTTCATAAACCGTTTAATCTTCCCTTGCACAAAATGACCAGCCGACTCAAAAGAAACTACTTGTAAACTACTTGCTGTAGTGGAAAATAATGAGCCATGAAAAGTCCTTCCGCTAACCCAATACTTGTGTGGCGTTTATGCCGTATAGCTGCACACATTTATTAGATTTTGTTGCTATGCTTTAATGCACAGTATATTACGATTTTGCAACGGGGGGCTAGCGAGTAGGCACGGGCACATAGCAGACTCTTCAAAAGACGCGCCAGATGGCCACGTAGCGTGAGACCGGCCGGGCGAACAAAAATCGAATCGTACTGGACCACTGAGAGACAGTGGGGAGTCACCTACCACTTTGGCGCGAAGAAGCGAATCTTTTATAATTTATATTTACTGTTTCAGTGTTAATATGTAGCTCCAACCATGCTCATGATGTTATTTCCACTGAGAACTTGTTGATAATAATTTCATCATCATTCAATTCGTCTGGAAATGATAATTACAAATTTTAGTTACTGTCAGTGCGTATTGATGGAAAGGAGGGGACGATCACAAGCACGTCGCGAGAGGACAGGCGCCATACTGCTAAGATAACTCACTAAGGTAGGGTTCCGAGAAGGTAATTCATGATCTCAATCGAAGACGGACCAGTTTGGTGAAAAATTGCCTTTTCGAGGTGGCAACACGCGAACTAGTGTATGAAGTGCAACTCCGTATAAGGACGGAAATAATTGTTGAAGTTGCCTCGGAAAACATATTTGAGCGATCTCATGTTGATTCTAAGATCGTGGAAGCATATGTGTGACTTTTGCGTTGTTCGGGAACTAATGATTAATGACCGGGAATAATGTTAAGAATATTGACTATAGACTGGATCTAGCAATCGTTTTACTAATCTTGCGATTACTGAAATAAAACGAAATTAACTGTCATCCTAACATTGTACGATTCTTATTATTCTTAGCATTTGAAGCTAGCCATTTGTCACATTATTAGGCACTGTGTATGGCACAAGTGCTAGAGCACGCGACCAACGGTGAAGAAACAAAACGGGACTACGGCTACGCGACATCTTTAGAAGATGTGCTAGGCAAAGTGACCTCCGACATTTCTTTAAGAAATCCACCGTTTTTCTTAACCCCGGCACATTTTTAAGGCGGGATGTTCTGTTTACTGTAACCCCTGTGTAATTTTGGGTGTAATATCTGTGTTTAATGTGAGACTACGTTTTACCATCGACTCGAATATTCATTACACTTGCAATGACAAAGCCAGGTAAAAAAATACGATTACTGCTCGAGGCCAGAGGGGTAAACGAAACGATCATACCCGAAAAACCTAGAAGAGTATTTACAGAAATTTCATGGCATAAAGTTCTCCAGCAGTATCAACCTAAACTTGTAACTGGAAAATTCCATCCAAAAGGAATCCCAGAAGGTTCATGTTTGCCGATCGTAGCTATTAATTTAAAGTGTTATCCTTTTGTTTATCTGTCAACTGTAACATACTTACTGCAGCTCTATATAAAGTCCTTGGAACTTCACTCCTGGAAATGTTGATTTGTTGATTGCCTTTGCCACCTGACAATAACGTACATTGTCGATCCAAAACATTATGACCACTACCCATTGCGAGGAGGCATATGAAATAACTGATACAAAGATGAATAAGCACTAAAAGGAAAGAAGATAAAAAACCATTCACTGTGGCGAAAATTATGTGATTTATATTTTTTAGTTTATGTCCACAGACAGCCCTTGTCTTGGAAGTGAATACTGAGTCTGACTATGTATTAAAACGAAGTATTTATTAAAGAAAGACAAGAGAACTAAAAACTGTTTAAGGAAAAGCACGTAGGAGCGTTGTAAGGCAGTCACCGGCAACCTCATTAACTGACCCTTACAACTGCCGACAAGGTAAGCTTTTAGTTTCCATGCTTTTAATTTACCTCCGGTTTCTTTCTTCATTCATATAAAAGATATAGTCTTGTGAAATCGAATAAAACATTCTGTAATATGTATAGCTATTCAAATAATATGTAAAAGGACACTTTGCTCCATCTATTCCTGATGTGTCGACAGAAGTGCCGACACAGTGTGGTTTGAGGAGACCGAAATGCACGCTATAAGCTCACGCAGGATGGCGTGAGGTCTGAAACAGGATACGTAATGAATACTATAAAGAAAAGTACGTAGCTTCTGGAATACTTAACTTTAATCCATCATTTGTATACATCGTTCTTGATGAGACATGCTTCATACGATAACTATCACTTGCTATGGCGCCTTGCTAGGTCGTAGCCATTGACTTAGCTGAAGGCTGTTCCAACTATCTTCTCTGCAAATAAACGAGGCTTCGTCAGTGTTGCATCGCTAGCTAAGTCGTCCGTACAACTGGGGCGAGTGCTAGTCCGTCTCTCGAGACCTGCCGTGTGGTGGCGCTCGGTCTGCGATCACTGACAGTGGCGACACGTGGGTCCGACATGTACTAATGGACCGCGGCCGATTTAAAGCTACCACCTAGCAAGTGTGGTGGCTGGCGGTGAGACCACTATTCCCGTAAATTTTCATTACGTAAATGCCATCCTTACAGGAACATTTTTTGTATGAGACGTTTTGTTTAATGCTTAGCAACAACGGCAGA
This sequence comes from Schistocerca serialis cubense, assembly GCF_023864345.2. Lineage (NCBI taxonomy): Eukaryota > Metazoa > Arthropoda > Insecta > Orthoptera > Acrididae > Schistocerca > Schistocerca serialis. Next base: position 242,686,639 of record NC_064641.1, on the reverse strand, counting down.
TTTTTTCTGACCATATATATTTTAAGCTGTTCTTCATTAGCACTTTTTCAAAAAGTCAACTTCTTGACAGTTTTCAAACACAGTGTAAAATGGTTTTGTGTGTTGAACTGAAGCTTCTTTCATAAACGCCACTCTTGTAGCGCAAGCCCACATATCACGTGATTATAATAGTCAGATCTGACAGTCTTTTAAATACGCTTGACGAAAATTTTGCTATTAGTTGATTTGAAAAAGGCAATTCTTGTACTTTATTTTTATATCAGTACTTCGAGTATTGCCTTAACATAACTTCAAAGAAATTGTAATTCACATAAGACATTATCTGAAACGCACTTGCTCGAAAATTTGAGAAAAACACATATCATGCAACTGTTTTAAGAACTATAAAAGAATCATACTTACACAGCTTTGACAACCACATGGTGTACAGGATATTCAACTAAAGTGTTCACTGCCCATAGTACAATATGTATCTCTCTTCGCACTACGATCGTGACAACAGATCCGCCAACTGTGGCGATGGGGAATATAAATGGGAGACTGCCATTCCTTTCGGTCGTTTCTACTGACGTTCGGTACATGTAACTTTTCCTTTTCTTCTTAATTCTTATTGGAAGGTCTTTCCTTTCTGTCTGAATTTACTCAAGTATGGTTGCCGGTTCTACCTGTGGTCTCGGAAATAACGTCGGAATAATGTTGTCAATAGGTACGGTCATCGTGTGGAAGGTCTTTTGCTTTCTGCTTGGGGTCAGGTAGCAAGGCTATCCGCGAGGGCTATCTCTCACGCCGGCAACTGAAAAATACCCTGTGTGTTAAACATAGCTCCCAATTTTGTAGAGTTTCTCGCCATTTTCGACGCCTATTTACATGTTATTTCATTCTCCGATTTAGAAATACAATAGAATAACAGTAAGTTGTTCTTAGACGGGAAGTCGTGACACCCATTAAATCCTCCTCCTGCCCTCGTCCTCTCCTTTCCATTGTATTCGCAACGTATTTGGACCTCCAAATCAGTTGAAGAAATTACCTGAGTCGCCATCTGATAATTGCAACATATTCTTTTTAAAGAGCATGAGCTGTTCTTTTTTCTTGCTAGTTTTGGTATATGCGTTAGATCGTGCTGGAGAAAAAGTAAACGAAAGTATGGAAGGAGGACAGGGGAAGAGGTCCCTATAATTAGGCTTCGCTAACCAGTAAACTCATCATAATTACTGAATACGGTACTAAAGAACATTTAACAATTTACTACTGCTTCTATGTGAAAGTACAAACAGGCGTAAAACTGTCACGCTATTTATGAAGTTAGATACGATCTTGCAAGATACGCTGGAAAACGTCGTACGAACTGAGTTTCAACAATAATACAGTTAAGTTGCCTATGTCGGCTACAGAGGAATTAAACGAAATGAAAAAAAGGGGTTCCAATGATGAAATGCACCAGCATTGACGTAGGTATCCTCCGTGTTTAATTCCATTAAAATACTGCAATCAATGAACAAAACATTGCGAGTCCAGCACGATACATCTGAACAGCAGTAGTAGTATAATATATTTCATTGACCTCTTCATTACGACAGGAATTTCCCCTTCGATATTTTCGATGTCCCTTATTACGGTGGCTCATTGCTATTATCACTTTCTCTTTAGCTGTTTCAAAGAGCTAATTTCACTAACCGATGTGGGGCACTCCCAGTTCAAAGTGAAAATGGCGTGTGTAGGCGACGATGTATTGGTGCAACGCTGATATAATTCTTGGAACGAAATATGAATGCTTTGAACTGCTAATGACAGAAAGCCGGGACTGCTAGTGGTGGAACGGTGGTGAAAATGCAAAAGGCGCTCCATAATGTCAGACAATTGAGTGTGTTAGCTGCTTTTACTGCCAGAATGTTACTTTTCTCGCCACACCATCGATGACGGCCACATTTCAACGGGTATTCGAGGAACCCAAGCGTGAGTAATATTCTGTATCAGTAATTTCACGGTCGCTGAACACTCTGGCTAACGCAAGATGAATACTATTTGTCTGAAGATTAATGTACGTAAGGTAACTGAATACAATAGTATCTTAGTTGATATAATCGAAAAGAACGCAGATTAATAGTGAAATATAAATGATGACAGTGATTATTTTTTCTTACGATGGTAGAAGTTTGGAAGAGATAATTGAAATACTCGTTCTCAGTAGAATTAATATTGTGGGACCACACATATTGATCAGAAAAATTTATTATTTATCCCGTGATTTGTAATTTAAAGAAATTTAGGTAATAGAAGTCCAGGGAGTAGTTTAATAAAAGATTTACTTAGTTCATATATACAATAATTAAACTGATTAACCGTTTTATATAACACTCATTCAGAATGAGGGCATTTTTGGTTAATTTTCATCTCAGTAACACTTTAGTTTCTTCATACAATCCATGCTGTAATTTGAAAAAGATTTCGACAGCTGAATTTCAGTTTTCTTGGTAGAGAATTCCAGTACTTGTAGTGTAAAGGTAAGGTATAGGAAAGATACACTGCATAGGAGTAAAGATACAGAAAATATTTTAGATGAGAAGAAAGCTGCTTGTAATAAATTGTTATCTACGAAAAACGCTCAAGGCAGATTAAACTGTAAGAACAAAAGGAGAAAGATAGAGAAAGAAGTAACATAGGCAATTATTTCATCTAGTGTTATTAAAGAAAACAGACACAATTGTGCAAATTGTAGACGAATAAGTGTTATTAATACAATAAGCCGATTGTACACAAAGTAATAAAGCGTAAAACAGAAGCACAAATAACAGAGTCGGAGAAGCAAAATGGGTTTTCTAGCGGAGCATCTCATGTACAGATGCCATTTTACTCTTAAACACCTCACTGAAAAGAGACTATAAAGGGGAGTGGCGGTTCATAACATTCGTTGATTTACAGCAGGATTGTGAAACAGTCCCACTAAGTAAGCTGTGGATAGCAATGCAAAATTTTGGTATCAATGATAACTGTGTCCAGGCAATAAGAAATATATGAGGGTTTCAACAGTGTAGTTAAATTAGGTAACAAAATTTCTCAACAATTCTCCGTAAGTAAGTGTCTAAGACAAAGGTGTTCATTAAAACGGACTGTATTTGAAAAATACTTAGAAGAATTTTTGCAAAATTGGACTAGAAAGTGTCGCGGAATGGGAATCAACGTAGGATAAGAAATACTATATACTTTACTCTTCACCAGGTCCTTATAGCGGGAGACAACGACGACTCCATCTACATGTTCAGGAAACTGCGCGAAGAACAATTGAAATAGGACCTGACAATAAACACAAAAAAGAGAGTACAGGATAGTGTGTGAAGGTGACCAACATTATTTGGATGTAGAATTCTGCAGGATTAAAATGGCAGTACACTCAAATACTCGGGAGTCACATTTACAACAAACAAGACGTTGTAGAACTGGGCATGTAAAAGAGTACTTAGCCAACTGAAACCCTTGTAATATTACAAAGAGAACAAAGGTCTCGCTATACAAGTCGGAGAACATCATAACATATGGCACTGAAATGTGGGAGCCAAAGAAAAAGGCCAAAAATAAGTTCCTGTATCTTGAGATCTACCCCTATGAACCATGGACCTTGCCGTTGGTGGGGAGGCTTGCGTGCTTCAACGATACAGATAGCCGTACCGTAGGTGCAACCACAACGGAGGGGTATCTATTGAGAGGCCAGACAAACGTGTGGTTCCTGAAGAGGGGCTGCACCTTTTCAGTAGTTGCAGGGGCAACAGTCTGGATGATTGACTGACCTGGCCTTGTAACACTAACCAAAACGGCCTTGCTGTGCTGGTACTGCGAACGGCTGAAAGCAAGGGGAAACTACAGCTGTAATTTTCCCGAGGGCATGCAGCTTTACTGTATGATTAATTGATGATGGCGTCCTCTTGGGTAAAATATTCCGTAGGTAAAATAGTCCCCAATTCGACGGGGACTACTCAAGAGGACGTCGTTATCAGGAGAAAGAAAACTGGCGATCTGTGGATCGGAGCGTGGAATGTCAGATCCCTTAATCGGGCAGGTAGGCTAGAAAATTTAAAAAGGGAAATGAATAGGTTGAAGTTACATATAGTGGGAATTAGTGAAGTTCGGTGGCAGGAGGAACAAGACTTTTGGTCAGGTGGATACAGGGTTATAAATACAAAACAAATAGGGGTAATGCAGGAGTAGGTTTAATAATGAATAGAAAAAATAGGAGTGCTGGTAAGCTACTACAAACAGCATAGTGAACGCGTCATTAAGGCCAAGATAGACAAGAAACCCACGCCTACTACAGTAGTACAAGTTTATATGCCAATTTCCTCTGCAGATGATGAAGACATTGATTAAATGTATGATGAGGTAAAAGAAATTATTCAGGTAGTGAAGGAAGCCGAAAATTTAATAGTCATAGGTGACTGGAATTTGACAGTAGGGAAAGGAAGAGAAGGAAACGTAGTAGGTGAATATGGATTAGGGCTAAGAAATGAAAGAGGAAGCCGCCTGGTAGAATTTTGCACAGAGCATAACTTAATCATAGCTAACACTTGGTTCAAGAATCATGAAAGAAGGTTGTATGCATGGAAGAACCCTGGAGATACTAAAAGGTTTCAGATAGATTATATAATGGTAAGACAGAGCTTTAGGAACCAGATTTTAAATTGTAAGACATTTCCAGGGACAGATGTGAACTCTGTCCACGGTCTATTGTTTATGAACTGTAGGTTAAAACTGAAGAAACTGCAAAAAGGTGGGATTTTAAGGAGATGCGACCTGGATAAACTGAAGAACCAGAGGTTGTGCAGAGTTTCAGGGAGAGCGTAAGGGAACAATTGACAGGAATGGGGGAAAGAAATACAGTAGAAGAAGAATGGATAGCTTTGAGGGATGAAATAGTGAAGGTAGCAGAAGATCAAGTACGTAAAGAGACGAGGGCTAGTAGAAATCCTTGGGTAACAGAAGAGATACTGAATTTAATTGATGAAAGGCGAAAGAACAAAAATGCAGTAAATGAAGCAGGCAAAAAGGAATACAAACGTCTCAAAAATGACATCGACAGGAAGTGCAAAATAGCTAAGCAGGGATGGCTAAAGGACAAATGTAAGGATGTAGAGGCTTGTCTCACTAGGGGTAAGATAGATACTGCCTACAGGAAAATTAAAGAGACCTTTGGAGAGAAGAGAACCACTTGTATGAATATCAAGAGCTCAGGTGGAAACCCAGTTCTAAGCAAAGAGGGGAAAGCAGAAAGGTGGAAGGAGTATATGGAGGGTCTTTACAAGGGCGATGTACTTGAGGACAATATAATGAAATTGGAAGAGGATGTAGATGTAGATGAAGATGAAATGGGAGATATGATACTGCGTGAAGAGTTTGACAGAGCACTGAAAGATCTGAGTCGAAATAAGGCCCTGGGAATAGACGACATTCCATCAGAACTACTGACGGCCTTGGGAGAGCCAGTCCTGACAAAACTCTACCATCTGGTGAGCAAGATGTATGAGACAGGCGAAATTCCCTCAGACTTCAAGAAGGATATAATAATTCCAATCCCAAAGAAAGCAGGTGTTGACAGATGTGAAAATTACCGAACTATCAGTTTAATAAGTCTCAGCTGCAAAATACTAACGAGAATTCTTTACAGACGAATGGAAAAACTGGTAAGCCGATCTCGGGGAAGATCAGTTTGGATTCCGCAGAAATGTTGGAACACGTGAGGCAATACTGATCCTACGACTTATCTTAGAAAGTCGATTAAGGAAAGGCAAACCTACGTTTCTAGTATTTGTAGACTTAGAGAAAGCTTTTGACAATGTTGACTAGAATACTCTCTTTCAAATTCTGAAGGTGGCAGTGGTAAAATACAGGGTGTGAAAGGCTATTTACAATTTGTATAGAAAGCAGATGGCAGTTATAAGAGTCGAGGGACATGAAAGGGAAGCAGTGGTTGGGAAGGGAGTGAGACAGGGTTGTAGCCTCTCTCTGATGCTATTCGATCTGTATATTGAGCAAGCAGTGAAGGAAACAAAAGAAAAGTTCGGAGTAGGCATTAATATCCATGAAGAAGAAATAAAAACTTTGAGGTTCGCCGATGACACTGTAATTCTGTCAGAGACAGCAAAGGACTTGGAAGAGCAGTTGAACGGTATGGACAGTGTCTTGAAAGGAGGGTATAAGATGAACATCAACAAAAGCAAAACGAGGATAATGGAATGTAGTCGAATTAAGTCGGGTGATGCTGAGGGAATTAGATTAGGAAAAGAGACACTTAAAGTAGTGAAGGAGTTTTGCTATTTGGGGAGCAAAATAACTGATGATGGTCGACGTAGAGAGGATATAAAATGTAGACTGGCTATAGCAAGGAAAGCGTTTCTGAAGAAGAGAAATTTGTTAACATCGAGTATTGTTTTATGTGTCAGGAAGTCGTCTCTGAAAGTATTTGTATGGAATGCAGCCATGTATGGATGTGAAACATGGACGATAAATACACTCCTGGAAATGGAAAAACGTACACATTGACACCGGTCTGTCAGACCCACCATACTTGCTCCGGACACTGCGAGAGGGCTGTACAAGCAATGATCACACGCACGGCACAGCGGACACACCAAGAACCACGGTGTTGGCCGTCGAATGGCGCTAGCTGCGCAGCATTTGTGCACCGCCGCCGTCAGTGTCAGCCAGTTTGCCGTGGCATACGGAGCTCCATCGCAGTCTTTAACACTGGTAGCATGCCGCGACAGCGTGGACGTGAACCGTATGTGCAGTTGACGGACTTTGAGCGAGGGCGTATAGTGGGCATGCGGGATCCTACGCTGTGCCGTAGGGGACCGCACCGCCACTTCCCAGCAAATTAGGGACACTGTTGCTCCTGGGGTATCGGCGAGGACCATTCGCAACCGTCTCCATGAAGCTGGGCTACGGTCCCGTACACCGTTAGGCCGTCTTCCGCTCACGCCCCAACATCGTGCAGCCCGCCTCCAGTGGTGTCGCGACAGGCGTGAATGGAGGGACGAATGGAGACGTGTCGTCTTCAGCGATGAGAGTCGCTTCTGCCTTGGTGCCAATGATGGTCGTATGCGTGTTTGGCGCCGTGCAGATGAGCGTCACAATCAGGACTGCATACGACCGAGGCACACAGGGCCAACACCCGGCATCGTGGTGTGGAGAGCGATCTCCTACACAGGCCGTACACCACTGGTGATCGTCGAGGGGACACTGAATAGTGCACGGTACATCCAAACCGTCATCGATCCCATCGTTCTACCATTCCTAGACCGGCAAGGGAACTTGCTGTTCCAACAGGACAATGCACGTCCGCATGTATCCCGTGCCACCCAACGTGCTCTAGAAGGTGTAAGTCAACTACCCTGGCCAGCAAGATCTCCGGATCTGTCCCCCATTGAGCATGTTTGGGACTGGATGAAGCGTCGTCTCACGCGGTCTGCACGTCCAGCACGATCGCTGGTCCAACTGAGGCGCCAGGTGGAAATGGCATGGCAAGCCGTTCCACAGGACTACATCCAGCATCTCTACGATGGTCTCCATGGGAGAATAGCAGCCTGCATTGCTGCGAAAGGTAGATATACACTGTACTAGTGCCGACATTGTGCATGCTCTGTTGCCTGTGGTTCTGTCAGTGTGATCATGTGATGTATCTGACCCCAGGAATGTGTCAATAAAGTTTCCCCTTCCTGGGACAATGAATTCACGGTGTTCTTATTTCAATTTCCAGGAGTGTAGTTTAGACAAGAAGGGAATAGAAGCTTTCGAAATGTGGTGCCACAGAAGGATGCTGAAGATTAGATGGGTAGATCACATAACTAATGAGGAGGTGTTTAATAGAATTGGGTAGAAGATGAGTTTGTGGCACAACTTGACTAGAGGAAGGGATCGGTTGGTAGGACATGTTCTGAGGCATCAAGGGATCACAAATTAAGTATTGGAGGGCAGCGTGGAGGTTAAAAATCGTAGAGGGAGACCAAGAGACGAATGCACTAAACAGATTCACAAGGATGTAGGTTGCAGTAGGTACTGGGAGAAGAAGAAGCTTGCACAGGATAAAGTAGCATGGAGAGCTTCATCAAACCAGTCTCAGGACTGAAGACCACAACAACAATATCCTGAGATGGATTTTTTGACGAAGAAGTCGTCGCATTTCCAGACTAGAAGACATCATAAATGATAAATTTGGGAAATTATAGGAGAAAAAGGCACTGTTCTCTTTGTCATAGATAGCAAAATATGATTGGTATTGACAACTATAACTAACAGATAGTGACCGACGGCCAAAAATAATCTATGATATGGCATCAGTTGAGCGAAGAGAACGTGGACACCACCAAGAAGATGGATGTTAAATAAGCGATGAAAGCAAGGGAACCTTCAGAAAGAAGACTGGACTGACGTTGGGAAATTCAGAAGCAGAAGACAACGACCGTCTTAAGAAAGCGTTATCAATGTGTAATACCTTTTTTGATCTTTCGATTACTATAGATTTAAAAGCAACTTTCCTGAAAATGAGATTTTTTACAAATCAAATACAGCGATTGTTGTGTCTTTTCACGTGTTGTGATGACGACTGGAATCAAAATAACACTGCAGTCTCCTAGTCATTCCTTTTCGGTTCTATGAAACTATAAATATGCCAATTGCGTGTATTTTAACAGAGTACTTTATATTACATTGACCCTACGGTGATTGCGTGTTGCAGATTTATTGTCATTTTTATTTGCCCTCCTTTCTTTTTCTGTATTTTGTTGATAGTGATAGTTTTGTAAATATGATTATTCTTTGTTCACTCATTAATTATATATCTAATCACTGCTAACATATGCACCACATTAGTAGGCAAAGAACTTACTAGGATGAACCGATAACCACGAAATGACAAAGTAATTTTATAATTAAATTTTCCTCGAGTCTCATCTTCATCTACGATAATGAATGAAAATTTGTGCCACAGCCAAGACTCGAACGTGGGTCTACTTGCTTATTAGGCAGAAATGATAGCCATTACACCAACGGAGCTAACATAGCTGCAGGGACTACCTAACTCCAGTGCCCTCCACCAACACACACTACATTCACATCTTCAGTTTATTTTCCCCTTCATAGATCGTCACTGTTTTCGAGGCTCTCTGCCACTGCAATAGCACCCCAGCATTTGACATGATGGAGAAATCATGTACCTCAGTTGTAGGTGACCTATAGATCTCATAATTAAATATTCCTCGAGATATTTGAGTTTCATCTTTAGCTACGATAATGATGGAAGCTGAAGAAATGAATTAAAATTTGTGCTACGAACGGGACTGCTGGTCATCATCTCAATTATTGGCAAAAGCCTTTCTTGAAGCTAGTTACAAACAGGTCCGTTTTCATAACAGAGTTGCTATCCAGAGGATATTGATCATAATAAACAATTGCAGTGATTAGGACAAAGTCGTCACTCATATGCACAGAATTCAACGAACTTTTTATGCGGTGTTGAGCCCTGGGACTGAATATAACGATCAGATGGACGTCTGTGTTCTTGTTGGATGCTTGCCGGAAGATATTTAGTTGTATTTATTGGCACCAAAGAGAGATGGTGGACATAGAGCAAAGATCTATGACCATGTTTCGACGTTTTCTCTCTTTAAATTAGTTTCAGTCGATGGAAACATGATCACAGGTCTGTATCAAATATTTCAGACACTGACATGCAAGTGGTTCATGGTGTGGGTTCCTGTTGTCATGTCCTAGTTCATGAACCACGGGCAACGTATGAGTGGCCAAGTAAGTGGTCCTGACAGTCGGGATACCAGTTACTTTGGAATAAAGCTGGGCATCTCGGACATATTCTGAGTCTTGGTCACCTTTGTGCTCAGACGGCAAAGACTACAAAATCCACCGGCCAGTCCCTCAACCGTTAGGGGTAAAACTCAATGGAACCCGGGGCAAGTAAGGCTAGCAACCTGCTTCCTGGGTACGTTAAATATGATGCTGGCAACAATCAGAGCAAAATGCCTCGGACCTTTGGAGGTTCAAAATGGCTCTGAGCACTATGGGACTTAACATCTATGGTCATCAGTCCCCTAGAACTTAGAACGACATAAACCTAATTAACCTAAGGACATCACACAACACCCAGTCATCACGAGGCAGAGAAAATCGCTGACCCCGCCGGGAACCCGGGCGCGTGAAGTCAGAACGCTACTGCACGACCACGAGCTGCCCTTTGGAGGTGACGGAGTCCCACCTCTAATTGACAAACCAGGGACTCCTAAGATACGACTCGGCAAACGAATGGTAACGAGATGGGGAGCTATTAATATTAATATTAATGGGGGCTACTCTGGGAAGAAGGTAGAGCCGGAAGAGGCTGCAAGTAAGATGGGGTTGGACGTTTTAGCTGTTAATGACATTCGGGTAAGGGGTGAGAAAGAAGAGGAAGTGGGAGAATATTAGGTCTACCTGTCAGGAGTCAAAGCAGGAATAGCACAATGAGGTGTAGGGCTTTACATCAGGAAAGAAATGGAACCCAGCGTATGTTGCAGTAAGGTATGTAAACGAACGACTGATGTGGAGAGATTTGACAGTGTCTAGCAAGAAAATTAGGATTGTGTCCGTATATTCGCATTGTGAAGGGACAGATCAAGATAAGATGGATAGTTTCTACGGCGCACTCAGTGATGTAGTTGTTAGAGTAAAGGGCAGTGTTCTGCTCATGGTTGATTTTAATGCCAGGATTGGAAATCAAAAACAAGGGTATGAAAAGGTTATGGGTAAATTTGGAGAAGATGTGGAGGCCAATCGGAACTGGAAACAACTCTTGGATATCTTTGCCAGTATGGGCTTAGTAATCACAAACTCCTTTTTTAAACATAAGAACATTCACCGGTATACTTCGGAAGGCAGGGGAACCAGATCTTTCATTGACTATATAACAACAGATCAGGAATTCAGGAAGGCTGTGAGGGACACACGTGTATTCAGGGTATTCTTTGATGACACTGATCACTATTTAATCTGCAGTAAAATTGGTATTGAGAGGCCGAAAGTGCAGGAGGTCAGGTCCATATGTAGGAAGGTAAGAGTGGAGAAGCTTCAGGATAGGGAAATCAGGCACAAGTACATAACAGAGATCTCAGAAAGGTACCAGTTACTTGAAAGTAGTCAATTACAGTTATTGGAAAAGGAATGGACAAGGTACAGGGACACAGTACTAGAAGTGGCTAAAGAATGTCTTGGAACAGTAGTGTGTAAAGGTAGGATGAAGCAAACAGCTTGGTGGAATGACACAGTCAAGGCAGCCTGTAAAAGGAAAAAGAAGGCGTATCAAAAATGGCTACATACTAGAACTCAGGTAGACAGAGAAAGTTATATTGAAGAAAGAAACAAAGCCAAACAGATAATTGCAGCATCCAAGAAGAAATCTTGGGAAGACTTTGGAAACAGTTTGGAGACTTTGGCTTAAGCTGCTGGCTGGCTCTGAGCACTATGGGATTTAACTTCTGAGGTCATCAGTCCCCTAAAACTTAGAACTACTTAAACCTAACTAACCTAAGGGCATCACACACATCCATGCCCAAGGCAGGATTCGAACCTGCAACCGTAGTAGTCGCTCGGTTCCAGACTGTAGCGCCTAGAACCGCTCGGCCACTCCGGCCGGCCAAGCTGCTGGAAAACCATTCTGGAGTGTAATTAGCAGTCTTCGAAAGGGAGGTAAGAAGAAAATGACAAGTATTTTGGATAGGTCACGAAAACTGCTGGTGAATCCTGTTGATGCCTTGGGCAGATGGAGGGAATATTGTGAAGAGTTGCTCAATGTAGGTGAAAGTACGACCAGTAATGTTTCAGATTTCGATGTACAATGGGATAGGAAAGATGATGGAAATACGATCACATTTGAGGAAGTGGAGAAAATGGTCAACAAAAAATGGTTCAAATGGCTCTGAGCACTATGGGACTCAACTGCTGAGGTCATTAGTCCCCTAGAACTTAGAACTAGTTAAACCTAACTAACCTAAGGACATCACAAACATCCATGCCCGAGGCAGGATTCGAACCTGCGACCGTAGCGGTCTTGCGGTTCCAGACTGCAGCGCCTTTAACCGCACGGCCACTTCGGCCGGCAAAATGGTCAACAGATTGCAGTGCAATAAAGCGGCTGGGGTGGTTGAAATTAAATCGGAACTCATCAAATACAGTGGAATGTCAGGTCTTAAATGGCTACACAGGATAATTGAAATGGCGTGACAGTCGGGACGGGTTCCATCAGACTGGACGAAAGCAGTAATCACACCAATCTTTAAACATGGAAACAGGAAAGATTGTAACAACTACAGAGGTATCTCTTTAATCAGCGTTGTGAGTAAAATCTTCTAAGGTACTGTTGAAACGAAAGTGCGAGTATTAGTAGAGGACAAATTGGATGAAAATCAGTGTGGGTTTCGGCCTCTTAGAGGTTGTCAGGACCAGATCTTTAGCTTACGGCAAATAATGGAGAAGTGTTACGAGTGGAACAGGGAATTGTATCTGTGCTTTATAGATCTAGAAAAGGCATATGACCGGGTTCCTAGGAGGAAGTTATTGTCTGTTCTACGAGATTATGGAATAGGAGGCAAACTTTTGCAGGCTATTAATGGTCTTTAGAAAGCTAGTCAGGCAGCAGTTGGAGTTGACGGTAAATTGAGTTCATGGTTCAGAGTAGTTTCAGGGGTAAGACAAGGCTACAACCTATCTCCACTGTTGTTCATATTATTTATAGATCATATGTTGAAAACAATAGACTGGCTGGGTGAGATTTAGATATGTGAACACAAAATAAGCAGTCTCGCATATGCGGATGACTTAGTTGTGATGGCAGATTCGATTGAAAGTTTGCAAAGTAATATTTCAGTGCTAGATCAGGAATGTAAGGACTATGGTATGAAGATTAGCATCTCCAAAACTAAAGTAATATCAATGGTAAAGAGATATAAACTGATTGAGTGCCAAATAGGAGGAACAAAGTTAGAACAGGTGGACAGTTTCAAGTACTTAGGGTGCATATTCTCACAGGATGGCAACACAGTGAAAGAACTGGAAGCAAGGTGTAGCAAAGCTAATGCAGTGAGCGCTCTGCTACGATCTACTCTCTTCTGCAAGAAGAAAGTCACTACCAAGACTAAGTTATCTGTGCACCGTTCAATCTCTCGACCAACGAAAGCTGGGTGGATTTAGGTTACCTTATCAATAAGGTTGAGGTTACGGATATGAAAGTAGCTAGGATTATTGCAGGTACTAGCAGATGGGAACAATGGCAGGAGGGTGTCCACAATGAGGAAATCAAAGAAAAACTGTAGCAGTCAGGGCGAACAGGCTTACATGGTGGGGTCATGTTACACGCATGGAAGAAGCGAGGTTACCCAAAAGACTCATGGGTTCAACAGTGGAGGGTAGGAGGAGTCGGGGTAGACCAAGGAGGAGATACCTGGATTCGGTTAAGAATGATTTTGAAGCAATAGGCTTAACACCAGAAGAGGCATCAATGTTAGCACTGAATAGGGGATCATGGAGGAATTTTATAAGGGGGACTATGCTCCAGAATGAACGCTGAAAGGCATAATCAGTCTTAAATGATGATGATGATGACTGACATGCAAGGGTATGCTAGAAAGAAAATAATTCTACATTTTTATTCTTCATGAATAATTTTCTGTTTCTCAGCACACACACTCTGGTGACGAACACGTTTCACACAATAGAGACCAGTCTGTTGATACCGTCATTATAAAATGTTTGATTTTGTTGATGGAGCCACAATCTCACCTCTGCTTCACCCTTCATCTCTATCGATGTGATATCCTCAAAGGTGTTCTGTAAGTCTTGGAAATAGGTTACAATTGACCGGTGCCAAGTCGGAACGGTATGGAGGATGATGTACGACAATGAACCCATGGCGTCAGATTGCTGCAGATGTCGCTGAGCTTGTCTATGGCATGGTGGCACTCTCATGTTGAAGGAGAGGATGCTCCATGCGTGCACGAACGTTTTCTGCGGACAGAAACTGAAACTCGATTACAACGCGCTGTTTCTCTCGCTCTCACATTATTGTGTTACACACCTCCGTTTTGCACGCTACAATTCGGAGCCCTCTAGCGGCACAAGGCAGCAAATACGAGGGCATGAAGAATAAAGACACAGAATGTTAATAATGTGCTTTAAAAAAAAGCCTTAGGTACTTTCACATTAAAAATTCGGAGGCATGCCCTCTTGTCTTTAGGCTGTGATGACAAATTGAAATGGATAGTTCCTGTATTACTATGATAATGAGAGAAACCACGAAGCAGTCACTTATTAAGATCGTGATTGTAAGATGGGAATGGCCTTCTGAAAGCCACGACCTGAACCATATCGAGCAAAATAGTATGATAAAATGAGGCATCAACTGGTTCCACATGAATCTCACAAGAATTCGGTTACAATGAATCATATTTAAGTAATAACGGAACAAACACCAGCTTATTAGAGACTTTTCGCTGAGGACTATACGCTATGATCATTATACACGAAGTTTCTGCAGGTTGTTTCTACATGTTATCAGTTACGTGAATGTAGGGGAAGGAAATACTCGCACGTGTTTGTTTACTGGCTTCGTATGCCTGTGTGGATAAATTTAGTATTGTAGTGTAAATACGGCTACACTTAACTCTTGTAAATGCTCAGATCACTGAGAAATTATGTTATTTCTGGAACTCAGATGACATGTTCCACTTCAAATCAGTAATTGGCTACATGATTTTATGGATATGCTATCAACAAAATTAACTTGTTTGACCAAATTTGCCAACCTTTGGACTCATGTAATTGACATAGTGCCAAACACACATCATACCACATCAACGGTGGGGTTCACCGGATATCAGGCGTCGTTGTAACCACATTTTGTGAAATCAAAACAGAATAAAATAAATAAGCATCTGTAACAAAATAATTATTATTACCAAAAACAGCAGTTACTTTCCAGCAGTTATTGGGTATTCCTGCAGTCAACGAGGATAATTTTCTTATACCATCTTCCGCTTCTTAGAGAGCAAGCTTTGTTCTCGGAAACAGAATCCCGTGGCCGCCACACCTTAATGAAGAAATTGCGAGCGCTTATTGTTATGAGAATCTCATTTATTTCATCAGCTGCCACTTCTCGTGCAGCTGAGGCTCTTAATGCGACAGGCCAGCATCGTTTGAAGTGTTCAGTACTTCTGTCGGTACTGCAAATGTAATAACACAACCTTAGAACATCTTTCTTTCAAAATTCATTACTCTTAAAGACAAACAATGAAGAATCCTGCGTCCATCTAACCATTTTTTGTGACATTAGAAAGCAAGCGATCTCTTTATTTACACTGAATGTTCAACAAGTGACGAAGGTTGAATGAAATAACAGGGTGATTGTAAGTATTGTCGTTTTTCTAAATTAGATTCAAACAGATAAGTTGTTAACAACTTTTTATTTTTAATCAATGACGTAATCAACCTCGTTATATCGCTACCAGCAACCTTTCGCCATCTAGTATGAAAATTTTCGATGCTGTATCGATAAAAATGAATTAGTTTTTAAGCAAAAATCTGGAGATGGCATTTTGGACATAATCCATATTTCCAGTTTATTTTACACTTAGAAAATGTTGTACTGATGGGAATAAACGGAAATCTGATGGCGCAATATTGGACGAGTGTGGATGAGCCTATACCTCCCACCACAGTTCATTAGTTTTTTCCAGGGTTCGTCTTTTGCGAGTGCGAGCTTGCATTATCGTATTGTAGAATAACGCCTTTTCTGTTGACAATCGCCGGGCATTTTCCAATTAAAGATTGATTTATTCGACTCAGTTATTCACAGTAAGTGTCTGAATTCACAGTTTGTTCAGATTTCAGCACTTCAAATGGCCACCCTGCGAATATGGCACCAAAAACACAAAAGCGCGTATTTTGGGTGTAAACCTGGTTTAGCTATACTTCGTGGGGATTTATTTGGAGAGATCCACTGCCTCTTGCGTTTTTGTTTGTCGTAGAGGACCCATTTCTCGTTTCCTGTGGTCAAGCGATCGAGGAACGCTTTTGTATTTTGCTGATGATACAATAAGTTGCATGTCTTGGATCGGTTGGTTCTGTTTGTCTTTACTAATCTGCTGTAAATGTCCTTGTATGATCAATAAAGATTGCTTAACAGTTTTTGACAGTTTCTCGGTTGCCTGACACGGATCTGCTTCCACTCCCGCCATTAAAACGTCGTTGTCTGAAGTTGTTGGGCCTTCTTGATCGATACGGAAAGATCAAAATTACCGGATCTGAACTAAGAAAACCACCTTTGGCCTTTATATACGTATAATGCATCTAGATAAAGATCGCACATGTTTTTGGTAACGACTGTTGGGTTACTACCGGCCACGCGGGATTAGCCGAGCGGTCAGTGGCGCTGCAGTCATGGACTGTGCGGCTGGTCCCGGCGGAGGTTCGAGTCCTCCCTCGGGCATGGGTGTGTGTGTTTGTCCTTAGGATAATTTAGGTTAAGTAGTGTGTAAGCGTAGGGACTGATGACCTTCGCAGTTAAGTCCCATACGATTTCACACACAGTTTTTGGTTACTACCGTTGAGAAACTCGAAAAGCGTACGATACCGGAAATGTACGTCTTTTGGAATTTCGCTGGCCATTTCATCATAAATTTAAAAAAGAAAATTTAAATATTTGCTAACAAACAAGTAACTCTAACCTTAAAATGTCTTTCACACCACTTTGAAGTTCGCAGTGGGCTAATAAGTGACAAAAAACAGATATCGACATGAGCAGAAACAACATTACTTTTCGGTTCTCGCATTACTAACATGTAGGTAACTACTCGTTTGCAGATAACCGCAGGTGTAAAAGGTGATGTTTTGCTCTTGAAGCTTTGTTTTTTTTGTCTAGTTACCTAACTGTAAAACCACTGCAAAATTTGGCAATGATTGAAAGAGCCGGGAGCTGACGTACATTTATAAATTATAGTGTATAGTGACAGGTTACCAATGTTCAGGCCATGGCCGAAAACTTAGCGAGAAGGATGACGGAGAATCTAGCGATGCCCTCTTCTGAATCAACGAGGTGATTGGTGGAAATAGACTGGTTACGATTTAACTATTAAAATGCTGCACCAGTTACGTTGTTTTGTGCGCAGCCAGACGTGTGTCGAGAATTTATTCCCACTTTCAAGTGCTGTGGGAGCTCGCGTTAATACTGTTTGTGACGTCTGCGTGTCTATTGCTGCGCTTCTCTTCCGCCACAGTAGTCTTTCTTGGGGTTTATTGCCATCGGAAAATTGGAAAACAGAAATCTTGCAATTGACAGATGCTAATGTTAGAAAATAGCATTTTTTATGTATCTGTTTGCAGCTATTGTGCATCCTTCATTAGGCAGAAAATCACATACAGACAAGGCATCAATCACAATTGCTACAAATATATTGCGAGACTAGTGTCTCATTATTGGTTTGAATACAGTCAAAGACGTTTTATTTTACTGGATTCCATCTGTGTTGGTACTAAATTGTCACTTACAACTGCTGTCACAAAAGACAATGACTATTCAAATTAACAATATTATTTCACATTCCATTTTTAAACTATTTTATTGCAAATATCGGGAAATTTGTACGTATGATTTAACATATTTGCGAATGTTAATGTAATTACAGGCGTTCACGATCAGTATGTCATTATTTGCTACGTGTCTCGGCTTCACGCTCTGAACCCCATTTCATCTGGGCCTTTCGCGTGAAACCATAGAATCTATTGCAAGAGAGAGACTCCAAGTGGTACACTGGGGTGCTCCTGTGGATGTTGTGCACTGCAGGAGGCGCTTACGGCATCCAAAGCAATAGTCGTCGGGGAGTGTCTGCTACGGGATTGTAGGATTTTTGTATCTTCAGATTTTTGGTACATAGTTTACTTGCATAGATAGCAGTTACTGTAACGTGAAGTTGAGTTTCGACAGGAAACTAATGGGCCCGTATGCACTATTATTATTAATTTTGTATTTGAATGTAAATTTGTTTAATTATAGGCCATTTTTCTGTTTGCTATTTAGGGTTGTAGTTTGTTGGCATTATGTGGTACGGAAGTTTAGAGACGTCACCATGACACAAACGTCCGTCTCGTAGCAGAAGAAATTCCGAGTGATTTGGAGTCAGAGACATTTGAGGCCGAAAGGGACCTGGGGATGCTCCTGTGACTGTTCACCATCAGGCAAGTATATAAGGAACTTCAGCTTATTTCCAAGGTCCTGAAGTGTACATTAAATGCAGTTCATAATATTGTTGATGACGACAGTGAAGAAGAGCTTGCCATGATAAACTCACAAATACCGTTTTTACAAAGTACAAAGTAGCAACTGTACATGACTTCTCTTAAGAGGTCGGACCAGATGTTGATGTACGCTGCGAATCTCCTATGGAGGTTTCTGAGCTTGTTTCCGCAGGAAATTATAAGAGGTTCATAAGTTTATGTCCCGTGGTTCCAACGTGAAACCACTTCCGTATAACAAACGGTTGTTTACTTTTTGACGCTTTCTTGCTTTACTCGTTGCTTCCGATGACAAGAATCACATTAAAAGGAGTCGGTAGACGCTAATTCGTCAGAACTCTCATGTGCAACCACACCATGGACAATAAACTTGTATAATTTAAAATATAAATTAGCCAAGAGGGAATATTTCTTAACTAGTAACATGATAATCATGGATTCGTATTGTGATTTTATATCATTAACTGACAATGTGTAACATTCAAGGGTGCAGGTAATCTGTCTGAAAACTATATACAAAGTCCTAGCTGTTACCCGTTTGTTAAGATGAGTGACGGTGACTAAGTATGCTGTTAGATACGAATCACATTCAAGTGCAGCCACACTAAAAGCCCACTTTCTACTTGTAAAGACACGACGTCTCTCTGGTTCTCGCACAGCATTTAAATAACGCCGTTATTGTGAGGCTTCAAGCGTCTCAGACGCTATATAAGACGAGTGTGACTAAGCGTTTAAAATGGGTCAGATTTGTGACTGTGCGAATGTCTCTCTAGCTCTTCTGGCAGCATAAAGTTCTGCATTTGAGTTCGTTGAGTTCGAGTAACTTTCGGAGCTCTCTTAGAACGATGCAATGAATCAGATTTGCTTTTGTGAGACACATAAAATAAACATAAATAATATTTTTCTTAAGGCTTTCCTGACGTTATGGTTGTACTTACGGTTCTAGGGCTTACTGTCGGATTTTGTACTGAAATGCAGGAGGATCTGCAACGAATTGACGCATGGTGCAGGAAATGGCAATTGAATCTCAATGTACGAAAGTGTAATGTGCTGGTAATACATAGAACGAAAGATCCTTTATTATTTAGCTGCAATATAGCAGGTCAGCAACTGGAAGCAGTTAATTCCATAAATTATCTGGGAGTAGGCATTAGGAGTGAATTAAAATGGAATGATCATATAAAATTAAACGTCGGTAAAGCAGATGCCAGACTGAGATTCATTGGAAAAATCTTAAGGAAATGCAAATCGAAAACAAAGGAAGTAGGTTACAGTACACTTGTTCGCCCACTGCTTGAATACTGCTCACCGGTGTGGGATCCGTACCAGATAGGGTTGATAGAAGAAATAGAGAAGATCCAACGGAGAGCAGCGCGCTTCGTTACAGGATCATTTAGTAATCGCGAAAGCGTTACAGTGATGTTAGATAAACTGCAGTGGAAAACTCTGCAAGAGAGACGCTCAGTAGCTCAGTACGGGCTTTTGTTGAAGTATCGAGAACATACCTTCACCGAGGAATCAAGCAGTATATTGCTCCCTCCAACGTATGTCTCGCGAAGAGACCATGAGGATGAAATCAGAGAGATTAGAGCCCACACAGAGGCATACCGACAATCTTTCTTTCCACGAACAATACGAGACTGGAATAGAAGGGAGAACCGATAGAGGTACTCAAAGTACCGTCCGCCACACACCGTCAGGTGGCTTGCGAAGTATGGATGTAGATGTAGATGTAGATGCATATGTTGCTGTATCTCCACCTCCGTCATGCGGTGTAGCAGTTGTGTTTAAAATATCAGAAACCGCTCATCTAATGTAAACATTAGATTCACAGTCCCACGGAATAATCTATAGACACTCAAAGTCACTAACTTCAGGCCAGCGTCGTGTGAATCCCACTCACTTGTACCATATTCAAAAATATTATTACTACTCAAAACATAATACAACTTTTTAAAGAAGCTTATGTCCTTCCTCAGGATTCATGCTATCTCCACATCAAATTCCATCACAATCGGTTAAGCGGTTTAAGCGTGAAAACGTAACAGAGCTACATTCGCATTTAAAATATTAGTATGGATATTGTTGATGGAAATAAATTTCACCGTACTTCTGCTAAATCAAAGTTTCATTAAAACATCATTTACTACTTTCACCGCTGGTGATTTTTTGTTTGAATTGACAACAATGCTTGTAGCACCTGCGAAAAGGAAAATTCTGTATGCTGATTAACATAAGTGGTGTAAAATTAACAAAAAGCATGAACGGTGACGGGCAAGAGGTCGAACACCGTGGGTCTCCAAATGTAAATCGTTACATAAATGCTATGAAAGCCGCAGGACATGGACTGGGACTGCGGATAGGTGGCACTGGGTGGCAGTGAGAATCGGCTGGGAAGCGTCCAAAGATATTCCATGCATTTGCGATAAACACCGTGTCCGGGTGGCGTAGTGGTTAACGCATCTATCTAGAAAGCAGGAAGCAGGTTCGGGTCGCGGCCCGGTACACATTTTCACTCGTCGCCGCAGACTCCGCATAATGCAAGTGGTAATATTAGTTTCTTCCCTTTCCTTTTCTTTCTCCCCCCCCCCCCCCTTCACAATCATCAGTCACACAAGATGTAATTTATTCCCCTTCAGACCATTCAAACGATGTGTCGTCCTTTTTTCTATTACACGAACAGCCTGGATTAACTTTATGCATTCTGTTTCTTGAACAAGAACTTAACCAGCCACGTGCTGACTATATATTCCATAATATAAGGGGCGATCAAAAACTTTCCATCCAGAATCGGTATGCCAGTCAAACAAAACCACACTGAGTACTGAGACAATCATCCCAAAGACGCAGCAGGTTGAACATACTACACTACTGGCCATTAAAATTGCTACAACAAGAAGAAATGCAGATGATAAACGGGTATTCATTGGACAAAGATATTACACTACAACTGACATGTAATTACATTTTCACGCAATTTGGGTGCATAGATCCTGAGAAATCAGTACCCACAGTAACCACCCCTGGCCGTAAAAAACGGCCTTGATACGCCTGGGAATTGAGTCAAACAGAGCTTGGATGGCGTGTACAGGTACAGCTGCCCATCCAGTTTCAACACGATACCACAGTTCATCAAGAGTAGTGACTGGCGTATTGTGACGAGCCAGTTGCTCGGCCACCATTGACCAGACGTTTTCAGTTGGTGAGAAATTTGGAAAATGTGCTGGTCAGGGCAGCAGTCGAACATTTTCTGTATCCAGAAAGGCCCGTACAAGACCTGCAACATGCGGTAGTGCATTATCCAGCTGAAATGTAGGGTATTGCAGGGATCCAATGAAGGGTAGAGCCACGGATCGTAACACATCTGAAATGTAACGTCCAGTGTTCAATGTGCCGTCAATGCGAAAAAGAGGTGACCGAGACGTGCAACCAATGGCACGTCATACCATCACGCCGGGTGATACGCCAGTATGGCGATGACGAATGCACGCTTCCAATGTGCGTTCACGGCAATGTCGCCAAACACGGATGCGAACATCATGATGCTGTAAACAGAACCTGCATTCATCCGAAATAATGACGTTTTGCCATTCGTGCACCCAGGTTCGTCGTTGAGTACACCTGTCTGTGATGCAGCGTCAAGGGTAACCGCAGCCATGGTCTCCGAGCTGATAGTCCATGCAGCTGCAAACGTCTTCGAACTGTTCATGCAGATGGTTGTTGTCTTGCAAACGTCCCCATCTGTTGACTCAGGGATCGAGACGTGGCTGCACGATCCGTTACAGCCATGCGGATAAGATGCTTGTCATCTCGACTGTTAGTGATACGGCATTCCGTATTACCCTCCTGAACCCACCGATTCCATATTCTGCTAACAGTCATTGGATTTCGACCAATACGATAAACCGCAATCGCGAAAGGCTACAATCCGACCTTTATCAAAGTCGGAAACATGATGGTACGCATATCTCCTCCTTACACGAGGCACCAGGGTACGCCGGTCAAGTGCTGTTTGTGTTTGAGAAATCGGTTGGAAACTTTTCTCGTGTAAGCACGTTGTAGATGTCACCAGCGGCGCCAACCTTATGTGAATGCTGTGAAAAGTTAATCTTTTGCGTATCACAGCATCTTCTTCCTGTCGGTTAATTTTCGCGTCTGTAGCAATCATCTTCGTGGTGTAGCAATTTTAATGACCAGTAGTGTAGTTTGGTAAAACACCGAGTTCTGCTGAGTGAATAAGTTCTTTACCGCCTGCTGCATATCCTTTGTCCGGCAAGAATCTTCGACCATTCAAGGCCGTTTTTAAGGGACCGAGAGCAAGATTGTAGGGCTGATGCTTGATTGTTTCCAACCTGGGTTGGCGCAACTTAAGAAAAGTATTAATTCCACATTAATCCCTTGCCTACGCGTCGGTGGCTATATACCGACATCATAATCGCGCTGAGATGCATATGCGCTGCACCAACACCCTCAAACAGAAACTTTTCGGTAGCTCCATATAACTTAACTTCTCTAATAGAATATTACGACTTATAAAACAACTACTTATGATAAGTCACAGAAGATATTTCGTTGAAATATTTTACTAAGTGCTCAACAGCCCAAATGTACAAGTAGCTGTGTTAGTGGAGTGGCCTTCTGAAGTCCAAGAAATGCTGTCGTCTTCTACAGCGTCTTTCCCTGTCTCTCTTTTAATGGTGTTGGATGACACAGAAAGTTACAGAGAGCCCATTACTTGCCCTCGGTTGGCAGACGCAGATTTCAAGCAGCTATGTTGACCTTCGTGCACAATATGGGGATCATTCCATGTGGTGGTCTGACGTAGTCGACCAGAAGCTTGCCAAAGAGTATGCCTGCCCCGACGTTCCCATGCAATACAACATCGGGACTTCGTCATATCTGAATGACCCATAAATCTGGTTATTGCACGATTCGACCCACCAAATGGAGACCCACAGTGAGACACCTTTCAAACTCCACGAGATGCTGATAAAGCTATCTCATACGATTACACAGCATCTCCGTGTCCTTCACAGTGATCATTCACCATCTGACTGCATTCAGCCCCTTACATGCCTTACCAAAGCTGCTAAGAACACTAAACAAGAACAACACTAATGCAGTCAATAAAAATCTTCTGGGTTTGAGGCCACATTGCCATCTGCAAAATTCCGACGTTTCGGCGACTGTTGCAGGGCGCCTTCCTCAGGGTGTATTGGTATTGCTATTGTATAGCAATAAACCCTGAAGAAGGCGCCTTGCAACAGTCACCGTAGCGTCGGAATTTTACGGATGACAATGTGGCCTCAAACCCAGAAGTCTTTTATTGGCTGTGACAACGGCCGCGGGAGCCTGCGTTTACAACACTAACGCACTCTGGTGGTCGTTTTACTTGTTGCAGAGAATCACAAAATCTGAATGATTAGTTATTTACATATTCGTCGATGGTACGTGCGTGTACGAAGTTACGAGGGCGTGCTGAAAAGTGATGCCTCCGAAATTTTATTCTGCTCTCAAAACCGTTTGAGGTATAACATCTCACTCGCATTACTCGATAGACTTCCCCGCTCCGCTGACCCAAGTTGCAAATCTCTACGTTTAAAAGGGCTCAAAACTGTAGCGTGTAACATGGCGGTGTGTAACGTAGCTATTTCGGTGCGTGAATAACAACGTGTGTAATCAAGTTTCGAATTCGAACAGGTTGTCCACGCATGAAGCACCCCTCCTTCAGCATGACAATGCTGGACAACACATGAGTGCTGCGACGTATGTAAACACTCAATGCCTTGGGTTCATTGTCATCGGTCATCCTCCATAAGGTCCCAACTAGGCCCCATCCGGTTTTCGTATGTTTACAAAACTCCGAGAAGTTCACTTTGATGATGATGAGGCGGTGGAACCAAAGGTAAGATTGTGAGTCCGTCAAAAAATCGAACATTCTACAGTAACGGTATCAAGATATTGGTATCACGTTGCAGAAATGTTGTCGTTGCCAAGGTATACGTTGAGAAATCAATATACAGATATGAAGACTAACGATGTACAATATTAATAACGTTTGTTCTGGGGTTTTTACATATAAAATTCCGAGACAATACCTTTTAGCACGCCTTCGTACTTCGACATATGGCCGTCTCATATGGGTAACCATATGAAACTAGTTTCTCATCAGACCGTGACTCTCAGGTGCTGCATTCTTTTTTCACATGGAGTGTACTACACTACTGGCCATTAAAATTGCTACACCAACAAGAAATGCAGATGATAAACGGGTATTCATTGGACAAAGATATTGTACTAGAACTGACATGTGATTACATTTTCACGCAATTTGGGTCCATAGATCCTGAGAAATCAGTACCCAGAACAACCACCTCTGGCCGTAATAACGGCCTTGATACGCCTGGTTATTGAGTCACACAGAGCTTGGATGGCGTGTACAGGTACAGCAGCCCATGCAGCTTCAACACGATACCACAGTTCTTCAAGAGTAGTGACTGGCGTATTGCGACGAGAAGTTGCTCGGCCACCATTGACCGGACGTTTTCAATTGGTGAGATATCTGGAGAACGTGCTGGCCAGGGCAGCAGTCGAACATTTTCTGTAATCTGAAAAGCCCGTACAGGACCTGCAACATGCTGTCGTGCATTATCCAGCTGAAATGTAGGGTTTCGCAGGGATCGAATGAAGGGTAGAGCCACGGGTCGTAACACATCTGAAATGTAACGCCCACTGTTCAACGTGCCGTCAATGCGAACAAGAGGTGATTGAGACGTGTAACCAATGGCACCCCATACCATCACGCCGGGTGGTACGCCAGTATGGCGATGACGAATACACGTTTCCAATGTGTGTTCACCGCGATGTCGCCAAACATGGATGCGACCATCATGATGCTGCAAACAGAACCTGGATTCATCCGAAATTCTTGACGTTTTGCAATTCGTGCACCCAGGTTCGTCGTTGAGTACACCATCGCAGGCGCCCCTGTCTGTGATGCAGCGTCAAGGGTAACCGCAGCCATGGTCTTCGAGCTGATAGTCCATTCTGCTGCAAACGTCGTCGAGCTGTTCGTGCAGATGGTTGTTGTCTTGCTAACGTCCCCATCTGTTGACTCAGGGATCGAGACGTGGCTGCACGATCCGTTACAGCCATGCGAATAAGATGCCTGTCATCTCGACAGCTAGTGATACGAGGCCGTTGGGATCCAGCACGGCGTTCCGTAATACCCTTCTGAACCCACCGATTCCATATGCTGCTAACAGTCATTGGATCTCGACCAACGCGAGCAGCAATGTCACGATACGATAAACCGCAATCGCGATAGGCTACAATCCGACCTTTATCAAAGTCGGAAACATGATGGTACGCATTTCTCCTCCTTACAGGAGGCATCACAACAACGTTTCACCAGGCAACACCGGTCAACTGCTGTGTGAGTATGAGAAATCGGTTGGAAACTTTCCTTATGTCAGCACGTTGTAGGTGTCACTAGAGGTGCCAACCTTGTGTGAATGCTCTGAAAAGCTGATCATTTGGATATCACAGCACCTTCTTCCTTTCGGTTAAATTTCGCTTCTGTAGCACGTCATCTTCGTGGTGTAGCAATTTTAATGGCCAATGGTGTACTTTTGTACACCTGATGTTAAGCAATTACTTCTTTGTAGATGGACAGTAACTCCTATTTAGTGTTGTCCTTGGTTACGTTCGGTGTTAAGGTCTTTCCCATACATTCCGACTTTGGTGGATCTTTTTATGCCACCACATACAGCTGATTTTTTCATACATTGAGAACATAAGAAGTCAGTGTTAAGTAGAGAGTCGTTTAGACAGAGTGCTGCGCGGCAATCAATGAATGATAAACCTTAAATTAATTCTGGATAGGTTATAACACTGACATAATTACCTTTCAGAAGGTACAACAACTATTATTATTCTTTTGTAGCCAACATTCTAAAGTATAAAATATGAACCGCTGAACCGTCAATTAATTATGCCACCCCCAGGCAATAATAGATCGGCATAGATGCGTAGCATGTAACACAGTAAATCACATGACACACGTCCAGCTGCCTGGCGAATACACTTGGTAAACAGATGTGCAGTCGTGGGTCAGGCAGCCGTCTGTAGTGGTTTCTGCGGTAGTGGCTTCTGCGGTGCGACAAGCGGAGCCTGCAAACAGGTCATGCCTGCCTGTAAACATCGCTTTGACACAGTGCCACTAGCTCCCACCACACGCCACTGCTTTAATACAGGGTGTACAGCATACGCGATCCCATTTACTGTCTCGCTTTAATAGTCAGTCACGAGACTATGTCAACGGTTCTTTGAAATATCTAAGGAAGCATATATATTGATAGAAAGTGTTGCACGAGGATAGTAAAGTTCACAGATTTCATAGTTTCATCGTATAAAAATTTTTTACTATTGTTTTCTGGTGAATGAAGATTTTACTGTGCAGCCTGTCTATACGCACATGTACAAGGCTACGGAACGCCGGTTACAGTGCAGTAAACTCGTCCACGGTAATGTTTACTGTGAAACCTATGAGGTACCTGGAATAGTTATGGAACCGCATCGGTTCTGAGAACTGCGAGGCTATTTGGAGAGGCAGACAGAAGTGCAGTCTTCGCAGCGAAGTCTTATTTACCTTTCGAAAAACAATATTCACGGTTTCCAGACGACAGCTATATCGGAAATTCACCTGGGGGGGAGGGAGGGGGGGGGCGTAGCACGGCAGCGGATTGAAGGGAGCCTCCTTTTCACGGAAATTTGTGAGACAATGGATGGAAAGAGTAAAAAGGCGAAGATTATGTCACGGTACTGTAGCACGTGTGGAACACGGGTGGATGACGTCTACCTGGTGTTGACGACACGGATTTGTTGGGGTTTGGAGACTGTGGCCACATGAAAAAGTATGTTACAAGGCGTGGTGGTTGACATATGGCTCCCATGGCAGCACATTTTTCTAATGAAGGTATATTGGAAAACGCTTCGTGTGTGTGGTAGCGTCTCTGAAATGAGGAGGAGGTCATAGTTTTGAACGTAAAGCTAGACAAACAGTAAAGCTCAATATAAATTGCAATCGCTCTGAGACTGTTCACGCGCTGTGGCCTCCGAAACGGGAATCTAAATAAACAGACCAACACAGGCAAGGAGCAGAGGGCATACTGTGTGTGCTGTGAGGTCGGGATGTTTGCGGTGTCACTTCAGTTTGTTACATGACAAACAAACACAAATAGGAGCACAGCATCGTCTTCTTTTCCGTAGTTTCGTACTGTACTTAGTTTTCTACCATTCGAGTGGATATCGTAGAGCGGGAATCAACAAAGCCGGCCGCGTTCACATTTTTTCGGGAAGGCCTGTGGAACGGAGTCCTGTAAGACGATGCAGTAACAAAACAGGCCCACTCAACTGACAGTCTATCATACCACACTACACTTTTACAGATCAGCGTTCTTGAGAGGTGTCTCAGCAAAAGCATGTGACTATTCGTCGGACCACCGATGTGAGTTAGGAGTGTTGTACCATCACAAGGGCTACAGGCTTCATCAGTAAACAGAAGGAAGGAACATCACACTAGCAGTATCGAGTTTCTTTCCTATGCCATACACACATTCAATTACATGGGGAGGCCGCCAATTGTGAAATTCAGATTCGATTCATACTGCGCATAATAAAAGCTCATGGCCAGAGGTGTAATGTGGCAAATCACCAAGATGCAAATCTCAGCCGTTATCGAGAAAATCGACAGTTAAAAGAAACCGTTCCGGTGAAATACTCTCTACGATTATTGGTTTTCTACAGCGTCGTGGCGCAGCGGTAAGCGCTCGGGTTCGTAATCCGAAGGTCGCTGGATTGAATCTCGTGCCATGCAATTTTTTTATTATTAGTTTTTTTTGTAATTCAAATATATATATATATATATATATATATATATATATATATATATATATATATATAAACTATTAATGAATTGCTTATGCATGTTGGTGAAGGCGGATCGCTCTCCAATTGTACCGCCTCCATTTTTCCGTTTGTTTAACAGGGTGTACCAAAGCTGTCCCGTCCGCACTGATTTTCGACGATGTTATAAGTTGCGCTAGGGACCGCATCTACCTTCTTTCGAAGCTAGGAGGCAACTACGCTGTTATGCGGCGGCTCGTTTCGGCCCATTCAACATCTGTCCTTCAAGTGTAACGAGCCAGTAACGGAGTTTATATTTCATACCTGCCACAGCGAATTTGTGTTCGTGGGGTCTCTATTCTAATTCGAACGTTTGACTTACGCTATACGTATTCGTTTCCGAATATCGTTTCTACGTCTTCTGTTAACCATACGTGGTTAACATTATGAAGACAATTAATGACATTTGTGAAATACAACTTTGATTGTGGAAAACATAATGATGTTCGAAGTCGCCAGTTTTTCCACGACAAACGACTTTCAACAACTTATTATATGCATAATTGTTGGAACTGATTGCCGGGAATTATATATATATATATATATATATATATATATATATATATATATATATATATATATATTTGAATTACAAAAAACAAAAACTAAAAAAAAAGAAAAGTTGCGTGGTGTGAGATTCGATCTGCCGACCTTCGGATTACAAACCCGAGCGCTTACCGCTGCGCCACGACGCTGTGAAGAGTCATCAATCGTAGAGAGTAATTAATCATAGAGAGTATTTCACAGCAACGGTTTCTTTTAACTGTCGATTTTCTCGTCAACGGCTGAGAAGTGCATCTTGCTGCTTTGCCACATTACACGTCTGGGCATGAGCTTTTATTATGTGCAGTATGAATCGAATCTGAATTTCACAATTGGTGGCCTTCCCTTGTTAGAGGAAAACGACTACATGCCTTTGCACGAGTGCTAATTTCTCCTTGTATCATGACCGCTGCTTGAGAAACACGGAGGTGGCAGTGTGGTGGTTCCACAGTTTTCTTCTAATAGACGGACTCTTAAATTTACCAAACATGTTTTAGCGAGAGCTAGCTCCTCTAACTTCTTAGGATTCCCATTCAAATTCTCCGAGGACTACATCTACTTGGCACGGCAGATCTTTAACGAGTCATCACGAAGAAAGACACTCCGTGAAATAGAGAGAAGAAAAACTATTCTCTAGGCAAACAATAATTTATTAACTAACGAAATCTATACTGTGGTCAATGAAGATGACCATGTTAGGTCAAATTTTTTTATTTGAATTCTACGCAACAAAAACATCAGTTTTAATGCCTTATAATACTCCTTTATAGCACAGAAACATCTTAGTTTGCCATATTTGATATTAGGATACAGGAAAAAATCGCACACAGACGAATTTAAGAAACTATTTTGGAGCACAACTCATATATATCTGCCTTCACAGAGTTTTACATAGGACTCATGATCGAATCCGCTTGAGTACACTGTGTCAATTGCTGATAATATTGCGTAATAATACACATTGATTTTTTTTGCCATTTTCCAATATTCAGTCAATATGATTTTACTTTCTGCAACTCCCTTTTCTGATTGCAGAAATGTTATGGAGATGTAATGGTGGACGCATGCTTTGTCAGTGGAGTAGACTTAAACATTTTCAGCGATCATTTTACATCGGTACTCTAATATTCTTTGTTCGGAGTCAATGCATGCGTGCCAGTTCGAACATCCAGTTTCTTCTTATACATTCAGGATATTACATCTACATCCACGTGATTACTCTGCTATTCACAATAAAGTGCCTGCCAGAGGGTTCAATGAACCACCTTCAAACTGTCTCTCTATCGATCCACTCTCGAACGGGGCGCGGGAAAAAGGAGCACTTAAAGATTTCCGTGCGAGCCCTAATCTCTCTTATTTTATCGTGATGATCATTTCTATCTATGTAGGTGGGTGCCAACAGAATGTTTTCGCAATCGGAGGAGAAAACTGCTGATTGAAATTTCATGACAAGATTCCGTCGCAACAAAAAACGCCTTTGTTTTAATGATTCCCATTCCAATTCACGTATCATGTCTATGGCACCATTTCCCCTATTTCGTGATAATACAAAACGAGTTGCCCTTCTTTGAACTTCTTCGATGTCATCCGTCGGTCCCACTTGATGCGGATCCCACACGGCACAGCAATACACCAGAATAAGGCGGACAAGCGTGCTGTAAGCAGTCTCCTTAATAGACCTGTTGCACCTTCTAAGTGTTCTGCCAATGAATCGCAGTCTTTGGTGTGCTCTACCCACAACAATATCTATCAGATCGTTGCAATTTAGGTTATTTGTAAATGTAATCCCAAAGTATTTAGTTGAATTTACAGCCTTCAGATTTGTGTGACTTAACGTGTAATCAAAATTTAACTGATTTCTTTTAGTACTCATGTGAATAGCTTCACACTTTTCCTTATTCAGGGTCCATTGCCTCTTTTCGCACCATACAGATATCGTATCTAAATGATTTTGCAATTCGGTTTGGTCATCTGATCACTTTACAAGACGGTAAATGACAGCATCGTCTGCAAATAATCTAAGAGGGCTACCAGAACTGTCTCCTATGTCGTTAATATACACTCCTGGAAATTGAAATAAGAACACCGTGAATTCATTGTCCCAGGAAGGGGAAACTTTATTGACACATTCCTGGGGTCAGATACATCACATGATCACACTGACAGAACCACAGGCACATAGACACAGGCAACAGAGCATGCACAATGTCGGCACTAGTACAGTGTATATCCACCTTTCGCAGCAATGCAGGCTGCTATTCTCCCATGGAGACCATCGTAGAGATGCTGGATGTAGTCCTGTGGAACGGCTTGCCATGCCATTTCCACCTGGCGCCTCAGTTGGACCAGCGTTCGTGCTGGACGTGCAGACCGCGTGAGACGACGCTTCATCCAGTCCCAAACATGCTCAATGGGGGACAGATCCGGAGATCTTGCTGGCCAGGGTACTTGACTTACACCTTCTAGAGCACGCTGGGTGGCACGGGATACATGCGGACGTGCATTGTCCTGTTGGAACAGCAAGTTCCCTTGCCGGTCTAGGAATGGTAGAACGATGGGTTCGATGACGGTTTGGATGTACCGTGCACTATTCAGTGTCCCCTCGACGATCACCAGTGGTGTACGGCCAGTGTAGGAGATCGCTCTCCACACCATGATGCCGGGTGTTGGCCCTGTGTGCCTCGGTCGTATGCAGTCCTGATTGTGGCGCTCACCTGCACGGCGCCAAACACGCATACGACCATCATTGGCACCAAGGCAGAAGCGACTCTCATCGCTGAAGACGACATGTCTCCATTCGTCCCTCCATTCACGCCTGTCGCGACACCACTGGAGGCGGGCTGCACGATGTTGGGGCGTGAGCGGAAGACGGCCTAACGGTGTGCGGGACCGTAGCCCAGCTTCATGGAGACGGTTGCGAATGGTCCTCGCCGATACCCCAGGAACAACAGTGTCCCTAATTTGCTGGGAAGTGGCGGTGCGGTCCCCTACGGCACTGCGTAGGATCCTACGGTCTTGGCGTGCATCCGTGCGTCGCTGCGGTCCGGTCCCAGGTCGACGGGCACGTGCACCTTCCGCCGACCACTGGCGACAACATCGATGTACTGTGGAGACCTCACGCCCCACGTGTTGAGCAATTCGGCGGTACGTCCACCCGGCCTCCCGCATGCCCACTATACGCCCTCGCTCAAAGTCCGTCAACTGCACATACGGTTCACGTCCACGCTGTCGCGGCATGCTACCAGTGTTAAAGACTGCGATGGAGCTCCGTATGCCACGGCAAACTGGCTGACACTGACGGCGGCGGTGCACAAATGCTGCGCAGCTAGCGCCATTCGACGGCCAACACCGCGGTTCCTGGTGTGTCCGCTGTGCCATGCGTGTGATCATTGCTTGTACAGCCCTCTCGCAGTGTCCGGAGCAAGTATGGTGGGTCTGACACACCGGTGTCAATGTGTTCTTTTTTCCATTTCCAGGAGTGTAGATCAGAAAACAATAGAGGGCTTATAACACTTCCTTGGGGAACGCCGGATATTACTTCTCCTTTTCTCAATGACTTTCCGTCAATTACTACGAACTGTGACCTTTCTGACAGGAAATCACGAATCCAGTCGTACAACTGAGGTGATATTCCATAGGCACGCAGTTTGGTTAGACGACGCTTGAGAGGAACGGTGTCGAAAGCCTTCTGGAAATCTAAAAATATGGAATCAATTTGACATGCCTGTCGATAACACTCATTACTTCATGAGCATAAAGAACAAGTTGTGTTTCACAGGAGAATATTTTCTGTATCCGTGCTGACTATGTGTCAATACATCGTTTTCTTCGAGGTAATTCATAATGTTCGAATACCGTATACGTTCCAAACCCACACTGCACGTCGACGTTAGTGAATAGGCCTGTAATTCATTGGATTACTCCTATTTCCCTTTTCGGGTATTTGTGTGACTTGAGCATTTTTCCAGTTTTTAGGTGCGGATCTTTCTGTGAGCGAGCGTTTGTATATAATTGCTAAATATGGGGCTATTGTATCAGCATATTCTGAAAGGAACCTGGCTGGTATACAATCTGGACCGTAAGCTTTACCTTTATTACGTGATTTAAGCTGCTTTGCTACACCGAGGATTTGTACTTCTATCTGGCTCATCATGGCAGCTACTCTTGATTAGAATTCAGGACTATTTACTTCGTCTTCTTTGGTGAAGTACCTTTGGGTAACCCTGTTTAATAAATATGCTTCTGTGGCACTGTCTTCAGTGACTTCACCGTTGTTATCGCGCAGTGAAGGTATTGATTGCGTCTTGCCACTGGTTTGCTTTACGTATGACCAGAAGCTCTTCGGTTTTTCTGCTAGGTTCAGAGACAGAGTTTCGTTGTGGATATTATTATAAGAATCTCGCATTGAAGTACGTACTGTCTTTGGAATTTCTGCAAAACTTTGCCAATCTTGGGTATTTTGCGTTCTATTAAATTTGGCATGGATTTTTCGTTGCTTCTGCGACTGCGATCTGACCGTTTTGTGTACAATGGGGGATCAGTACCATCACTTAATAATTTATGAGGTATATATCTTTGAACTGCCGTTGATACTGTCTCTTCTAAATCATTCCACATCTTTTCTACGCTTGCATGATCAGAGCGGAAGGAGTGGAGACTGTCGCTTAAAAAGGGGTCAAGAGCATTTTTATCATTTTTTTTATATGGTGTACTTTGCGTTTCTTTTTAATGGGTGAAGGTGTTACTCAGCCTAACAGCAACTGCCTTGTGGTCGCTAATCCCTGTAACCGTCATGATACTCTCTATTTGTATAGGTTTATTTGTAGCTTAGAGGTGAAGTATGCTTTCGCAACCATTGTTCAAAATAATTTTCTGGAAATTGGATGATGTTTTAGGCTTGCCGCCGTGTTTAAAAGTATAATTTTTCCACCATATCGAGGGTACATTGAAGTCACCACCGACTATAATTGTGTGATTGGGGTACCTGTTTGTAATGAGACTCAAGCTTTCTTTGAATTGTTCACCAACCATACCTTCTGAGTCGGATGGTCGATAAAACATCCAATTAATAGTTTAGTTCGATTGTCAAGTATAACCTCTACCCATACTATTTCGAAGGAACTATCCACTTCACTTTCACTACAAGGTAAACTACTTCTGTCACCAATACATAGTGCTCCACCAAATGTATTTAATCCGTCCTTTCTAATCACTGTTAAATCGTTTGAAAGTATTTCGGCTGAACGTATTTCAAGCTTCAGCCAGCTTTCCATACCTATGACTATTTGAGCTTCAGTGCGTTCTATTAGGATATGAGCTCTGGTTTCTTCCCAGTAAATCTACGACAATTCACAGCTACAATACCGATCGTTCTCACAATTACCTTACTGCGTTCTACCTGCCCCCTCTTAGACGGACGCCCTTTTGTGGTTTCCCGAGACGCTCTACGCTAAAAACCGCCCAGTCCATTCCACACAGTCCCCGCTTCCCGTGTAGACGCCTCCTGTGTATAGTGGACTCCAGACCTATTATGCGCAACCTGGAAACCCACCACCCGATGGCACAAGTCAAGGAATCTGCCGTCAAAGAACCGCATGAGCCTTTGATTCAGACCCTCCACTCGTTTCTGGACCAAAGGACCACAGTCGGTTCTATCGACTATTCTGCAGATGTTGAGCTCTACCTTAATCTCGCAAGCAAAAGTGGCAGTCTTTACCATTTCCGCTAGTCGCCCAACACCAGACATGGGCCACCACCTGCAGTTAGCTGCACCCTGTACTCATCATGGCATCCAGAAGCACCCTTTCCACACCCAAAATGACTCCCCCCAGTATGCACACGGTGCATACTGGCTTCCTTCCCCTCCTTCGCAGCCATCGTCCTAAGGAACCCCATTACGCGCCTAACACTGGATCTCCCAACTACCGGCAAACTCACCCTCTGTGAATGCCCAGATCTTGCTGGCCGAGAAGATTCCTCTGGAACAGGGTGGATGAATGCATCCGGCTCAAGAGACTTCCTCAGCCACAAATAACGTCCGAAATCTGTTCGTCAAAGTAACTGGGGAGGCCCTACAATTGGCCCCTCGGAAAGTCTTTCGCTGCCTGCCAGCCTTTCGAATGTCCTCCCACTCGACCATGTGTGAGGGGCCAACCTCAGTGAAGGCAGCGGTCACAGCAGTGCACCGATCGGGGGACGCATCCCTGGCGTCCATCTCCCTACAGTCATGTCTCTTGACAGCAGCCTCAAGCTGGGTGATGGAAGCCAACACTGCCTGGAGCTGTGATCGAGTGGCTGCCAACTCAGCTCGCATCTGCTCACAGTAATCACAGTTCCTATCCATTACTGAAGTCACTCCTGTTTGAAGCTCACAGTAACAAATAAACGAAAGATGTACTCAGCTTATTAACAGCGGGAACTTGAGGTGCTCTGTCGCTGAGGGTCGATACAAGGGTCGATGGTCCCGGCGGAGGTTCGAGTCCTCCCTCGAGCATGTGTGTTTGTCCTTAGAATAATTTAGGTTAAGTAGTGTGTAAGCTTAGGGACTGGTGACCTTAGTAGTTAAGTCCCATAAGATTTCCCACACATCTGAACATTTGAACAAGGGTCGATAACAATGGTGGCACTGTATGCTACCCTGTTATTAAAGTAAATGGTTGTGCCTAGTAACCACTGAAATGCGCAGGAAATTACAAAAATAAACTAGGAACTACATAGATAACTGAAAATAAGTCGCTCCTAGTTGAAGCTCATAATAAGATACTACAAACGAACGGTGTACTCGCGTTATGTTTCATTTTGTATGATGTATCTACCAAATCAACGATATTATGACTTTTGTATCAGAATGCTAAGAATTTTATGCTACATTTATTCCGAAGAAATCTGAAGCAGTCTTCTGTAGCCTTCTTTCCTATGTTGTCGTGTGACCACGTTTAATTTCATACATTTATTAAAAAAATGGTTCAGATGGCTCTGAGCACTATCGGACTTAACATCTGAGGTCGTCAGTCCCCTAGACTTTGAGGTACTTGAACCTAACTTACATAAGGACAGCACACAGATCCATTCCCGAGGCAGGATTCGAACCTGCAACCGTAACAGCAGCGCGGTTCCGGACTGAAGAACCTAGAACTGCTCGGCCACAACGGCCGGCCCGTTCATTTATTGAATAATAAACAGTCTAGTGTGCTGGTGGAAGTCATCTCAAGCCAGTTTATATTCTTTCTCTTTTAAATGCTCCTAATGCCACTTATCTTTAATTTTACACATGTGTGGTACTGATTGCTTGCCCGCCCGGACAGCGACGCACGTTTACACGCCACTTCCAGGATGCGGAGAGCCCCGGGTCGAATCCACCTGGCGGATTAACGACGAGAGTCGGTGTGCCGGTCTGGCTGCATGTGACATTTAGGCTGTTTTTCACAACCGCCTAGGAGAATAGCACCACCTGAGTTACACGATTCGGTAACGTTTGAAAACGTTCTCATACTTTTCATGCGATAACAGTAGATGCAGACAGATGGGGTACACAAATCCGTCCCTGAAGGGAACCGGTGGGGGGGGAAGTAAGTGTGAGGGGGCAGGAGTGACAGCGAGGCTACCTGGCCACCTTCTACCACAAACATTGTGAAATTCATATGACATTCCGATTCCATGAAGACAAGGAATATGCCAGGAAAAAGAAATAAGAAGTGTTCTACTGATTACTTACGGGAAACGTCAAATAAACTGTGCGTTGTATTTGTTTGCAAGTCGGAACACGACCGTTACGAGAATCCCACCAACAGTCGTTCCTCTTTACGAAAGATCCTACTGTGTTACAGAAATTTGCTAGACTTCCCACACAGAACGACTGCAGCAGATAGCCATGTTAAAGCGGGTAGCGGAGTTTACTGTCGAGATTGTTGAATTGTCTAAGCCGTAATGAGGTGTTCTATGGTAAATGACGAAGAAACTGGGGCAAGGTAGAAAGAAATAAACGGAAAAGAACTGAGTTACAATTAAATGAATACCCCTAGCTGCATAAAGGCGTTGATATAAGTCAACGGGGACAGTTGAAAATGTGTGCCCCAACTGGAACTCGCACCCGTGATCTACTGCTTACATGGCAGACTCTCTATCCATCTGAGCCACCTAGGACGTTCGATTCACCCGGATCGATTGTTTCCCTCTGGCGTTGCTTATCTTTACCTCGTTGGCCGGTGGTGGTGCTGGTGGGCTGGCGGGCAGACAGGATTTTGGCTTCGGAACGGCCGGTACGTGTCGCTGCTCAGAGAGTGAAACTTGTGTTTGCGTGGAGTTAGCTGGATTTGACCGGTGTATGTGGCTCGGAGTTATTGCAAGTTCTTGAGGCGTGACTGGGCCGTAGTCTTCTACACAGGACGCTGAGCAATGTGTTATTCATTTTGGCTAGTGGAGTTGAACTATGTACCATGCAGTTGTCTATTGAAGAAGTAGACATTCAAGCTTTCTAGATTGGCGCTCGGGCCTACCCGTATTATCACTAGCTTCTACCTTTTCTTATGAGTGTCAATATTGTATCGAAACTGCGACGTACTGGTGTAATAATATTATGCTTTGTCTTATCGTTGCCTTTTTAAAACTAGTCTGTTACTGCTGGGGCAATTTTACATATTTTGAAATTTGAGGTCTACAGTTAATTCTTTTAACCATTTTTAATTTGCCTTTGTCTTGATGTGATCTATTTTTGCATAATTTTATCTTACTATATTCTGGGGCTGTTAACATTGTTTCCTTTGGCTGTGGCTGTGTGTTTGTGCTTTTCTGTTGCAGCACTGCAGCGGGCACCTAGTCCGCGTCTAAATCGATGTCCGGAGTGCGGCGCCTTGGCCGACCAGTACCAGAGGGAACGGGAGGTTCTTTTGGCCGGGGGAAGATGGCAACTGGTAGGGTGGCCACTGAGTTCGGGTTGCAGTGAGTGGGCATCTTGCATTAAGTCAATTTTTCTCTGCATTGAAACGCCAAGGCGTCTGTTTTGTTTGCTATACTGCTTATACATTTACCGTCAAAACCATAAAGGAAGGAGACTAGTGTTCTGAATTGTACCTTACGTGCAGCGGGAGTTGAATTTATGTACATATTAAAGAGATATATTTGATGGGAAACGGAAATTGGAAATTATGTGAATTGTCTTATTGCGCTTGCCCAAGTGACCTATTTAAAAGAAACTTATTTCACCTTTATTATTCAAGTGCCTTTGTTAAATGAAACTGATTTTACCTTTTATTATTGAAGTGCTTACAGTAAGTATAGAAGTTATAAGAAGTTCTTGTTTGCAAGTAATTCAATCAGAAAGGTTTTGTGTAATGTATTTTTCTGACTTGTGTATCCGGTTCAAAAGAAACTTATTTCACCTTTATTACTCAAGTGCCCTTTTTAAATGAAACTGACTTTACCTTTTATTATTGACGTGCTTACAGTTAGTATAGAAGTTATAAGAAGTTCTTGTTTGCACCATTCAATTAGAAAGGTATTGTGTAATGTATTTTTCTGACTTGTGAATAAGAGACACTTGTAGAAAATTTTTGGTAAATACGTGACCTTTGAGTTAAACTGTTGATGAGTAATAAATTAGTTATATCTTGCAAGTCCTCTGTACTTGTTATTATTTCAATTGTCACCGGTTTGCACGTAAACGCCTAGTTGCAACTGTCTTTCGAAAAATCACGCTTAGACACTTACACTTTTAGAGTGGAAAAGTTACATCTGAGTACCAGCATAGAAAAACTTACATTTGGAAAACATACACACAGAAAATTTACGCTAATTGTTAGTCTTTGTAAGAAAATGAAATATGTCAAAAGATATGAAAAGAAACGACATATATGTATTACTCGTACACTTTTTCCAATTTAGCCACTACTTTGTCTGTAATGGCTCTGATCTCAGTACGGGTTAAATCACACAAAAAGTGGGTAGGTTAGAGCACCGTCGACATGGAGGTCATTGGAGATGCGGAATCAGCGGCACGGACAGGAAATTGGCCACGCAGCTCAGCGCAGTGGATTTAGAGAAAATGTAAATCAGCATTGGCGGAACGCTCTGAAAGTCTGCGCCATCCCAAACACAGTCGACGTTTTAATCACTGTCCCACTTCGCTGCGTTAGTGGCACTTAGGCATTAAACACACCTGAAGTACTTATGCCGACCAGTATTCGTCTTCCAAAGCATTCTTCCCTGTTGGGTGATTAAACGGTTCGTCAGTAAGGTGCGTGGTTTTTCACAACTGATAATAAACCGCAGTTTTGCCTCAAGACACACGTAAAACTAAGAGAATTTTAGGAAAGTGTGTTTCCTCTGTAAGTGAGAGCGCTTATAGAACACTATATTTTGTTCATCGTAAGAATAAACCCGATGCAAACATTGCTTTATATATTTTTTCCGCATTTGCTGGAATCTCACTGGATTTCGTTTCATGTGGAGTGGAAGCCATGCTGTCTCGTGTATAATCATTTACAGTGATAAGTTTTATGCTGCTCCTTATGCGCACGTCGACTGAGCGAGAATACGGGACAGCAGCTTTACCGACACCTTTAACTTGGGCCAGCCAGCTGGTCCAGCTAAGCAGTACCGACGCAGCTCGCTCGCAGAGGCGACAGTGGTCACACGGGCTCGGCGATCGTTCTTCCTTGCGACGCCTATGTTCAGCTTCTAGTGTATGTGCATAACAGCTTTGCGTTCAGTACTGTTGTCTGTAACGTACTTCAGCACCTTACGTTACTTTCTGTGACGACAAACCCCGCCTTGTATGGTTATCTACATCTACATTTATACTCCGCAAGCCACCCAACGGTGTGTGGCAGAGGGCACTTTACGTCCCACTGTCATTACCTCCCTTTCCTGTTCCAGTCGCGTATGGTTCGCGGGAAGAACGAGTGTCTGAAAGACTCCGTGCGCGCTCGAATCTCTCTAATTTTACATTAGTGATCTCCTCAGGAGGTATAAGTGGGGGGAAGCAATATATTCGATACCTCATCCACAAACGCACCCTCTCGCAACCTGGACTGCAAGCTACACCGCGATGCAGAGCGCTTCTCTTGCAGAGTCTGCCACTTGAGTTTGCTAAACATCTCCGTAACGATATCACGCTTACCAAATAACCCTGTGACGAAACGCACCGCTCTTCTTTGGATCTTCTCTATCTCCTCCGTCAACCCGACTAGGTACGGATCCCACACTGATGAGCAATACTCAACGAGTGTTTTGTAAGCCACCTCCTTTGTTGATGGACTACAGTTTCTAAGTACTCTCCCAATGAATCTCAACCTGGCACAGGCCTTACCAACAATTAATTTTATATTATCATTCCACTTCAAATCGTTCCGTAGGCATAATCCCAGATATTTTACAGAAGTAACTGCTACCAGTGTTTGTTCCGCTATCATATAATCATACAATAAAGGATCCTTCTTTCTATGCATTCGCAATACATTACATTTGTCTATGTTAAGGGGCAGTTGCCACTCCCTTCACCAAGTGCCTATCGGCTGCAGATCTTCCTGCATTTCGCTGCAATTTTCTAATGCTGCAACTTCTCTGTATACTACAGCATCATCCGCGAAAAGTCGCATGGAATTTCCGACACTATCTACTAGGTCATTTATATATATTGTGAAAAGCAATGGTCCCATAACACTCCCCTGTGGCACGCCAGAGGTTACTTTAACGTCTGCAGACGTCTCTCCATTGAGAACAACATGCTGTGTTCTGTTTGCTAAACACTCTTCAATTCAGCCACACAGCTGGTCTGATATTCCGTAGGCTCTTTGTTTATCAGGCGACAGCGCGGAACTATATCGAAAGCCTTCCGGAAGTCAAGGAAAATGACATCTACCTGGGAGTCTCTATCTAATATTTTCTGGGTCTCATGAACAAATAAAGCGAGTTGTCCAGAAATGACATGATATGCGAGCAAAAAACAGGTTCTAAAATTCTGCAACAGATCGATGTCAGAGATATAGGCCTATAGTTTTGCGCATCTGCTCGACGTCCCTTCTTGAAAACTGGAACTACCTGTGCTCTTTTCCAATCATTTGGAACCTACCGTTCCTCTAGAGACTTGCGGTACACGGCTGTTAGAAGGGTGGGCAAGTTATTTCGCGTACTCTGTGTAGAATCGAAGTGGTATCCGTTCAGGTCCAGTGGACTTTCCTCGAATGATTTCAGTTGCTTTTCTATTCCTTGGACACTTTTTTCGATGTCAGCCTTTGTTCGTTCATGCGAGGATTTAGAGAAGGAACTGCAGTGCGGTCTTCCTCTGTGAAACAGCTTTGGAAAAAGGTATTTAGTATTTCAGTTTTACGCGTGTCATCCTCTGTTTCAATGCCATTATCATCCCAGAGTGTCTGGATATGTTGTTTCGATCCACATACTGATTTACCGTAAGACCAGAACTTCCTAGGATTTTCTGTCAAGTCGGTACATGGAATTTTACTTTCGAATTCACTGAAAGCTTCACGCATAGCCCTCCTTACGATAACTTTGACATCGATTAGCTTCTGTTTGTGTGAGAGGTTTTGGCTGCGTTTAAATTTGCGGTGAAGCTCTAAGCTCAGTGGGGTATATGATTGGTGATTTCGTCAGTCCCGCGGGACAGCATCAACAATAACGTGTTGCCCTGCAGCTATATTCAGATGCAGCTCCCTTACCAGGTCCTTCAGGATCTACATTGGACAAACGGCGGTAGTTATCAGCCACTCGCCAGCTGTTGTTCGGCGCGCCTCTATAATACACCGGGCAGAAGAGCAGATGGAGTCGTCGGAACAGGAATCCTCCACCTTCTCCGCCACGACAAACAAGCGACAAAGTGAAGT
Source organism: Schistocerca serialis cubense (assembly GCF_023864345.2). NCBI lineage: Eukaryota > Metazoa > Arthropoda > Insecta > Orthoptera > Acrididae > Schistocerca > Schistocerca serialis. Next base: position 242,644,982 of record NC_064641.1, on the reverse strand, counting down.
TAATCTGGATTTAAGGAATGTGTACCGGACACCAATCACCAATCACAACTCATCTGAAAATATTTCAAATGTAGCTGATCTCCCTTTAACAACTACTTCTTGTCTCATTCCTAACAACCATACAGTTCTTAACGCTCCTCCTGTGGGATCTGTACCTACGCAACTGTCCCTCAACTTTTACAAATGTACAGATAGTGGGCGGTACGTTGTTTGGATGGAAATTTTGGAGAAAAATTTAGGCCGTTTGCACCCTATGGCTCTCGGAAAACTCTTGCATCTCTCCGTGCCAGAAATGAAAAATGCTTTAGTAAATGTCTCTTCAGCAGGAAAAATCGAATTTAAAGAGAAGAGTAATTTCTAAGTTACCAGTGCGGTATTTCAGTCGAAAAATATAGAAGCTTACTCTCCTTTTCTTGCTGTCCACAGATTGGAAGTAATCAGAAAAGAAGGCATAAACCTGTTACAGGCGTTCGGAGGCCTGTGAAGCGATATGGTAAGGACCAAAGTGTCAACCTACCGACCTCCTGGCTAACCTTTGATCCTCAATCACCACCGGAAGCTGTGTCTATCGATGGCACAAGACGTCCTGTAAATATTTGTGTGCCAACTGTCAGGCAGTGCTTTAATTCCTTCGTATTGGGAACGTCAGTAAACAATTCCAATCCCAGATGAGATGTGCGAAATGTAGTGGGCCGTATTTTGTCGAATCCTGTGCCTCTCTTATCACTATTTGCGCTCACTGCTAGTGACAACCCGGATCGGTCCTGGACTGAATACCACATACTGCGACTAGCTCAAGAATTAGCTACCTTCAACAATATTGACTTCACGGATGCGCTGTCTCTCGCTCGTATGCCAACCTATGCATCAGTCACCCGGTGTCAACAACATTTCTTTCCAGTACCGATCATTGCTGCTCCAACAAACTTAAGCGCTCCGGACTTTCAAAACTCACAACTCTTCCCACCGCTGCCCGCCGCGAACATGCAGAGTCAACAACGCGGAAGTGGGGACGGAACGGAACGTGTGAATGTGTCCCGGGAGACTACCATCATTTATCGACCTCGCCAGCGGCAGGCGGAAGAAAACAAACATAATAACAAATGTTGATGGTGTTGAGTCAGCAACCAGCCACAAATTTATTTTAACTTCCTTTATTGAAAAGGTACCGTTACCGGTTTCGAATCATTACGATTCACCGTCAGACGGCTTTCATGCTTTCATTACATGTGCTGCGTTTTTTACTGATTAATTATCGTGAAATGTAGGTTTGGAGTACTTGTTTTCATAGTTTTCGTGCAGCAGACAACGTTTGTAGTTTTCACCACATTCACATCATTGTACACATAAACTTGCATAATTGAGCGCTTCAGATTTCTCAGAATGGTTCAAATGTCTCTAAGCATTGTGGGACTTAACATCTGAGGTCATCAGTCCTCTAGACTTAGAACTACTAAAAGCTAACTAACCTAAGGACATCACACACATCCATGCCCAAGGCAGGATTGGAACCTGCGACCGTAGTATCTGCGCTAGTCCAGACTAAAGCGCCTAGAACCATTCGGCCACAGCGGACGCCTCAGATTTCTCACCGAATGCATTCGATATGTACGTAGCGTATCTATTAAAACATGTGGTGCATGTAAGAACTCTGTTCTGTGACTAAGAAGAAGTGCTCAGTGATACAAATTTAGGTGTGCACTGCCTTGCTAGAGGAATTTATAGGTACACTTGCTCCTCCCATGGCCCCATTCTTGAATCATCCGTCTTCAGTTGAAGATGGTCGGCAACATGTTCTCTTCCGTACTTTCTCCAAAGAAGAACTCAACGAAGCTATTAAATCATCGAGTGACAGTTGTCCTGGTATCGATTTTATTCATCATTCTGTGCTTCCGAATCTGCCGCCGGAAGCGAAATATTTGCTCTTATACATTTTTAATCGGTATTGGTTGCGAAGGACCTCTTAGAACTTGGAAGACGGAAGTAATAATTCCATTGCTGAAAAGTGGTAAAGAACCCAATGTAGCGTCTAATTATCGACGGATTCCTTTGTCGTCATGCGTTGCCAAAAAGATGGAACGAATGGATAAAAGGAGATTGGAATGGTGGCTTGACAATCGTAATTTGATGCCTCGGAGACAATACGGCTTCAGGAAAGGCAAAGGGGCTATAGACAGTCTGTATCTGATTGCTATGGATATTACGATCGCCTTTCAAATGAAACGAACAGTGGTCGCTGCCTTTCTGGACGTTAAGGTAGCGTATGTTCACGTTCATATACCAATTTTCTTGGACAAACTGGCAGGGTTTGGAATTCCTCCACGGATGATTTATGGCATCAGTACCCCGATCGCTCAAAGAACCATCTACACTACTGGCCATTAAAATTGCTACACGAAGAAGAAATGCAGACGATAAATGGGTATTCATTGGACAAATATATTATACTAAAACTGACACGAGATTACATTTACACGCAATTTGGGTGCATAGATCCTGAGAAATCAGTACCCAGAACAACCACCTCTGACCGTAATAACGGCCTTGATATGCCTGGGCATTGAGTTAAGCAGAGCTTGGATGGCGTGTACAGGTACAGCTGCCCACGAAGCTTCAACATGAGACCACGTTTTGCCATTCGTGCACCCAGGTTCGTCGTTGAGTACACCATCGCAGGTGCTCCTGTCTGTGATGCAGCGTCAAGGGTAACCGCAGCCACGGTCTCCGAGCTGATAGTCCATGCTGCTGCAAACGTCACCGAACTGTTCGTGCAGATGGTTGTTGTCTTGCAAACGTCCCCATCTGTTGACGCAGGGATCGAGACGTGTCTGCACGATCCGTTACAGCCATGCGGACAAGATGGCTGTCATCTCGGCAGCTAGTGATACGAGGCCGTTGGGATCCAGCACGGCGTTCCGTAATACCCTCCAGAACCCACCGATTCCATATTCTGCTAACAGTCATTGGATCTCGACCAACGCGAGGAGCAATGTCACGATACGATAAACCACAATCGCGATAGGCTACAATCCAACCTTTATCAAAGTCGGAAACGTGATGGTACGCATTTCTCCTCCTTACACGAGGCATCACAACACCGTTTCAGCAGGCAAGGCCGGTCTAGTGCTGTTTGTGTACGAGAAATCGGTTGGAAACTTTCCTCATGTCAGCACGTTGTAGGTATCGCCATCGGCGCCAACCTTGTGTGAATGCTCTGAAAAGCTAATCATTTTCATATCACAGCATCTTCTTGCTGTCGGTTAAAGTTCATGTCTGTAGCACGTCATCTTCGTGGTGTAGCTATTTTAATGGCCAGTAGTGTATGTCCGTTACAAAGGAAATATGATCGCACGTTTATCGTCTCCCAGGGCTTTCCTCAGGATGCAATTTGAAGCCACCTCCTGTATACCCTGTATATATAAGACTTCGAACGTATAATCACTCTCCCCACAAAAAAATTGCAGTATGCAGACGATGTCTGCTCTGCCGCTTCGTATCTTCAGGCCAAAACGGGATTCCTCGCAGTGATTGCTTTCTTTGATGAGTGGCAATTTACTAATAGGCAAGAGATTTCGGCTGAGAAAGCAGTAATTGTCACCTTTTACAAGTCAACATCGGCTCGCAATGATGGTCACACTACGTGTGGAAAATAAACACAAGCTCGATATTTAGGGGTGATTTGTGTCTCTCAGTTAATCTGGGCTCCTCAGGCCCGATCTGTGTTACCAAGTGTAAAGAAGGCTTAAATGTAATTCGATTACTCTCTCGTGCGTGGTGGGGAGCGCACTACAGTACTTTACTCACCATATTCCGGGGGATTATTCGACTTCAGATAGACCATGGCTGTTAACTGTACCATGATGCGCCAAAGATTCATCTCACCAAACTAGATAATCTTCAATAAAGAGCCATTCGTAAGTGTCTTAAACCACCCGATCGACGCTCACTGACGCTTTTCTAGCGGAAGCAGAGGAGATGCCCTTGAGCATTAGACACCAAATGTTATCGGATAAATTCTACATTCAAGGCAAAGCAGGGACTGCATTTACCGACTATGGACTGCCTCCTACAGAAGGAATAAACCTCTGGCCGTTAGTATCAACTTTGACACTTGGTCACCTCTCATAGATTCTACGCGATGTTCATCGCATTTTCCTCTTTTTCTCTACGATCTTCACACTCATGTTTCAGTCTACTATCTCAATATAAACTTTTTCGAAAGTGCGAATATCAATAGTGGATTCAGTCATCTCATTGCAGCTGAATGGCATACGCCGATAGATCCAAAATTCCACAGAAAGAGTATACTGGGCGTGCATTTCTCTACCCTCAGATTCAGATCCGGAAAAACGTTCAAACTGCCCCCAAGCGCTTCTATATTTACGGTGGAGACAGTGGCACTTCTGGAAGCTCGTAAGTCTGTCTCTTCCACTTCCATCCCCAAGATATTGTGTCCGACTCTCAAATCGTCCTTCAAAGTATTCAACGACGGAGATGGAACAAAACAACTAACCGCTATATCTTGGATTTGTTTTCGGAATATATTCTCAGCACACGTATGGGGCGGACAATCCATTTGCTGTTGGTACCTCCCCATGCAGGTATCTTATATAGTGGGGAAGTTGATGCATTAGCCGAGCAAGCGATATTTTTAGGGGCTGTACTGTATCTGAAATTACTTACCTGACGTCAAAAGTCACGCAAACCCACAATGGCAAGAGATATGGAACGTTTCCCAGCAAACGTTAGGCTGTTATTACGCAGTGCTTCAACCTCGGATTCCTTCATAGCCGTGGTTCATGAGGACATATTTGGACCAATCCACGATTTCTACTTTCGCACGACTTTAATCGCGTCTCTTTTCCTCAACATCTACACGGATCAACGTCTACGCTTCGCTAGTATGTGAGTGTGATCCTGAGCAAGAAGCTGATCTCAACCACATCTTGTTTATGTGTCCCAAATTCGGCTGCGAACGGCTGGACTTTCTGAAGACCTTGCTGCGTATGGGTTACGATCTTCCTCAATCAGCTATTTCTCTTTTATTTACCAAAGACATTCGCCGTTATAAAGTAACTGTTAAGTTCCTTAAGAGCACTGGGCACAATGTATAGGTTTCAGTGCCGTAAATATTCTATTTTTCTGTCTTGCTTCTGTAGATGTTTCAGAAATTGTGTGAACTGTATCTCAACAATATTGTAACACTATCTGTTAATTTAACTGTTGCAAAAATATAGTGGACATATCTGTGACGGTTTGAGCTTTCTCTTCTTGTAAATACGCCTTTCCGTATTCTTTTATTCAATTCCATGTTCACTTTAACCACATGTCACCCCCTTAGGGGTTCAACGTGCAAAAAGACGACAATACGTGGTGCTTTTTTTCTCTCTTTTTCCCTCTTTTTTTTTTTTTTTTTTTTTTTTTTTTTACTGAGAAGTCAGATACCACTGTTCATAGATGTAGCTTTAAAAATTCTTTACTATTTCTTTAGTAATGATATATTTTCAAGAAAAACTTTCACCCATTGTTTCACTCCCAAAGGGTTGAATTTCCAAAAATGCTGAAACACGTATTTTTGGCCGTAAAACTAAATACCAACTTTCGTACATCTAGCTTCAATATAAATATATGTTATACATGTAAATGTATAAAAGGCAGTGTCCTGACTGACTGACTGACCGACTCATCAACGCCCAGCCCAAACTGCTAAGACAGAAACTTGAAATTTGGAAAAGATGTGGATCTTATACTGCAGGCGACGACTTTTCAAAATTCAGACGCTAATGTGGTGAAATAGGGGATGGTGGGTTTTTGTAAAATGTCGCTATTAAGGTAATTATTTTACCAAAACGAAATATTTCCTTAAAAATTTTCGTCCTCTATTGCACTCCTTCATGGGCTGAATTTTCAGAAATACATAAAATTTATTTCTAACGGGGAAGTCAAATATCAGTTGTTTCAGGTGTAGCCTTAAAAATCCTTAGTATTTCTTTAGTACCTATTTCTTTTCAAAACAACACTCTTCCACTATTTTACCCTTCATTAGTTGAATTTCCAAATAAGTTGAAACACGTATTTTTTATTTTCTGACTGAGGCACCAAATACCAGTTTTCAAAAAGCCTTTCATCCCATATTTCATCCCCTTAGGAGTGGAATTTCGGACAATCCCTTCTTAGGCGATGCGTACAGTATCAGATCCACATCAGCCGCGCGGGATTAGCCGAGCGGTCTCGGCGGAGGTTCGAGTCCTCCATCGGGCATGGGCGTGTGTGTGTGTGTGTGTGTGTCCTTAGGATAATTTAGGTTAAGTAGTGTGTAAGCTTAGGGACTGATGACCTTAGCAGTTAAGTCCCATAAGATTTAACACGCATTTGAACATAGAAGATCCACACCCTCTCCAAACCTCTAGTTTCTATCCTTAGCGATTTGGGCTGGGCGATGATGAGTCAGTGAATCAGTCTGATCCTGTTTCACCCCATTAGTGGCAGTGAAACACGTAATGTTTCTTGTCGAGCCGTGAACCCAAAGACGAATTTTCAAAGACTTAGTTTTGAAAATCCTTACGCAATGAAATATTTTCGTGAAATATTTCACCCCCATTAGGGGTTGAATTTCCAAAAACAGTGACATCCGTATGTTTTATTTCTAACAGAGCAAAAAAATACAAATTTTCGTAAATTTAGTTTCAAAAATGCTTGCACAATGAAATATGTTCATAAAAATTTTAATCTCCCGTTTCATCCTCAAAGGGGCTGAATTTCCAAAAACAGTAAAACACGTACTTTTTGATAGATTTAGCTTTAAAAATGTTTTGGTAATAAAATATTTTCACGAAAAGTGTCATCCCGTATTTCATTCCCTTACGGTTTCAATTTTTAAAAACACTGAAGCACGTGTTTTTTTTTTTATTTTTTTATCCGTAACCGAGGAGTCAAATATGAGTATTCATAGATATAGCTTTAAAAATACTTTAGTGCTTCTTTAATAATGATACATTTTTAAAAAAAACTTTCGCCCACTAATTCGCTCCCTTAGGATTACATTTCCAAAAATGCTGAAAGACGTATTTCTTCATTTCTGACCGAGGGACCAAATACCAATTTACGTAGGTCTAGCGTCAAAATTTCTTTAATAGTGACATTTTTTTAAAAAAAGAAAGAGCCTTTATCACCTAAATCATCCTCTTACGATTGGAATTTCAAAAATCCCTTCTTAATCGATGTTTTAACAGCATAAGACCCATAACTTCTCCAAATTTCAAGTTTCTATTCTTAGCGCTTTGTGCTGGACGTTTATTCAGGACACTGCGTTTTATATATAGAGATTGAGGCTACTGAACGTATTATTTGTTGCAGTCGCCTGGTAATCTCTGAACTCCTTCCATACCCAAATCCGAGAAATACATTTTAGTTCTGGAGCTACGCTGATAATGAGTTGATCAAGAACAGAATTCACTAACCATCCAAGTGCCACATTTTCTCCACTTATTTCAATACGTGCCGTTCTGTATCCCGTCATTGCTCAGCAGTGACGCGTGACGGGAATTTTGTGCATTAGGTGCAGTACGTCTGACATCTTAAATGCCTTGGTATTCCTCGAGACAGATCCCTTAACTTGGCTCCAGATCAACTGTGTTCTGTTGAGTTCACACTGCAATGGTACAGTAATTTCGCATGCAATACTTTATTAGAAACTAGAGGACGTGTATTTTTCATTAACATGATTATTAGTTATGTGTTAATTGGCATATACTTATCGAATTTTATATTTATAAGATTTAGATATTCCATACTGAACAAAAAAAAAGGAAGACCAAGGGGACATTTGTATCATCGAACCATGAACTATACCAAACTGTATTTTTACGTCGCTATCTATTCAGCTATACATCCGACTTTCATAGCCCCCTTCATTCAGTAAATATACTTATTCAGAAAACCTCAGAGTTGATTCATTCTGTAAAGATGTGAAAAACATTCAGATCAATCCGTTTCTCGTCACTTTTTAACGGTGTTCCACGCGAGTGTTTGACTACGGAGGAGGAAGCAGAGTCAGCACTTTCCAAAGTACGGCAATCAGAGCACAACTGCATAGGAATTGCGATTGTAGATGATTTTTGAAGTAAAAACTACATAGCTACAGTATGATTAATAAAAACCTTGATGGCTGGTAGCACATTAGATTGTCTTAAGGTTTGATTTATTGCAACATCGTAATAAGACGTCTAAGTCGTAAGTAGGACCTATTTCCAAAAGCTTAACAACACGTACGTGTGCTACGGCTGATCTTCAATCAGCGTGCTTGTATTTCCTTACATCATGTTTACTATCATGATGAACAAAGTATAATGCTGTACATTCTTGAGTACTGCTTGAGTATTTGGGAAACTCATCAGTTGCGAGTGGAACAGGAAATGAAATAACTAACGGAAATAGTCATACGGTAGCTTACGGTGTATATTTGCACATGTAGGTATATGGGAGGGAGGTCGTGTGCGTCACATATCTGTGAATAGTGTATCGTTCTGTGTATTATCGTATATTCTGTGTAGTATTCCCTGAAGCGGAATTTGGGAACCGGCCCAGCATTTGCCTAAACGAATGTGAGAGACCGCCTAAAACACCACCCTGAGGCTGGTCATTTTAACAGCCCGTTATTAATAATCCGATTCGCGAATTCCGTCAATGTCTGGCACGCCTCCTTGCCCAGCAAGTTACAGCGCTGTGCGTTACTTTGTATGAGCATGTACAACGAACGTCCTTCCAGTACCTTAGCAAGGGCAATAATACTGTAATTTACTTTTGAATTGTCTCTTAGCATCAGGAGATCCGTTACGTAAGAAAAGCCACACTACAATGTTCACAGTCCAAAACAGATTATGTGAGTCTGTGAATACTGTTGCAAATTTCAAACTATTCTGTGTACTCAGGACCTACAGCCTCACTTTCAAATACGCATCCTACACTCGCGAAATCGACATGAAAGTAAAATGCGGTTTTTCCAATTTAACTGTTAATCCATAAAACTTTTCTGTACTTTCTTGCTAGTATGTTAATTGATGTTACACACTGTACTATTGTTTGATATATGGCAACCATAATGAATACAACGCAACAGCTCGCTTTCTCGTGTTTGAATAATGGTGTGCTTTCAGACATCATGGAGTGTTACGGAAGGTCTCAGTTAGTGAAAGCAAGAAGAGTAAAGCACACAGGACCAATGTGGTTCGTCTTACGAGGGGCGAACTATTGTGCCGTGCAGGCACATTTAGATATCGATAATCCCCGCTCGTTATTAGCCTCTCTAGCCGCAACAGCTTCTCTGGCGGTTTGTCGACTGCAGATGGCCAGGATTTAAGCGTTTTCGCGGCCAGGAATCGCTCTCGAAGTAGCGGGCGGTTGAGCCGTGTGTTTGACAGCGACTGGAGTAAACGCTGCGGCGTCGTGGCCACCAGTATCCTTGGACCGCTGCTAAAAGTTATGTTTTTGGTCACTGCGGATTTGGTGGCAGTGAGTGTCGGCTGGGGACGTGAAGACTGCTCGTTGAAACAGCTATCTCTGCCCGGTTTCTTCTCGGAATCTGAATTTGCAAGAAGTCTGAGTCCGCTGTGGTGTCGCATTGAATTCCTGTCTGCCAGGTTCAAGAATCTGGTGCAGGGGCCTCTGGTGAGTAGCGTCCGTTGGCTCCTGATTCTTAGCAAACTCGTTATAACACCTAGTTCATGGCACCTTGATGGAGCGGTTTTCAACTTATGCTCCGATCTGCAAGAAATTATGGTGAGTCTCAGTGTACCGTGGGTATGATTATGTTGTGTCGTGCAGTGTCTATTCTAACTCCTCATCCTAGTTGTCCATCGTGACACGTAAACATCTCATTCACAAATACCTCAAATGTTCTCATACGTTTCTGTTGCCGTATGTGACTAAACTAGTGGTGCTCGAGCCGTTAGACTAAGCTCGCCCTCGCCTATAATTAAAATTTGTTGTTCATTTTGGAATCAGTGCTTCATACGCAACGTTCACCTTTTTTAAGTGTCTTCACAGTGTCTAATTGTGTTGTAAATGCAGTTGTCAATAAGTGATTTGTATGTTACAGGATAGCTTGGTGTACATGTTGTTCATGTTGTGGGTCCAGCTATTGAGGCTTGGGTACTGTAAACGTGTTGACTGTGAGTGTCAGTCTCTCTAATGGCCATCCTCTCTCAAGTGAAGAAAAAGAAATTGCTCGGCTCTGTAGCTCCCACTTGTATCATATTTTGAATTTAATGTTTCAGGTTATTCTGCTTTCTTCGAACCAGTGGTTTTCCTTCTAATCACCTGCAAACAGTTATGTGATAGTGGATGGGTGATGTTAATGACCTGTGATCAAATTTCAATATGTTATTGAAATTTGTAATGTGGAATATGCGGGTTAATTTTATAGACTTGTGACCAGATTAGACCTCCGTGCTAAGTGTCAATTTTTTTTAACTTAAAATTGTTCTCAAAAAAAAATATTTTTTTTAACTTCATTCAGTGATTTCTCAAAGTTGTGTAATGTATACCAACAGTTGTGTTGCTGGAAATAAATTTAATTTATTCCGGAAGGGTAGCGGCTCATATTGTCTTAAAAATCATGTTTCGTGTTTGAATACATTCGTTTGTGTTTTTAACAAATATGTTAGTAAAGCTGGACCCAGTATCTTTCCACTCAGCACCAGCTCCCTACCACATTTCATTAATAAAACAGCTGTGATGAAATGTAAAGAACATCAGTGACTCAAGTGACTAATACGACCGAGCAAATCAGCTGTCGCTAAGTACTGCCTCGAGTATAACGATAAGCACTGTCTGGAATATAACCATGAAATGACATATAAAGAAGCCGTTGTCCTGGTGACAAGGCAACGTAACTGATCGGTCTACCGAAATAATTACGTCGGAAAAACAAATAAACAATGATGGAAGTATCAATTTAAACAAAGCTCGGGGTCCGAAATTCATTTTATTAAGACCTTGCCGGCCGTCTCTTTCATCAAAGCTTGAAAACTCTGAATGAGTATGCGCTTCAGGGAGAAACAGCGCGGGCTGTGGAAAACAAATAAACGCCAAAGGGGGCATCGTGGCAGCGTGCGCCAGGAGTGAGCTGTAAATAGTAGCGCAACATCAACAATACTTCACACACTGTACTCACAGGCAGTAGCTACGCATAATAGTACACTACACAGCACCTGAAGAAGACGACAGCGTCGGTTGTCGGAATATTGATCACAAACGGGAATCAGTAACTCGATTATACAAGCGAAAGCAAAATATAAATTATCCCTAGAAAACCTGAGATATCACTCCTCATCGCTGCGTTTGATAATTCATAAAAAAAGACCTAGTGTAAGCCCCTGAATAATACTTGTACGAATATTCTCTCCGCACTAGCACAGGCGTCGTATGCAGAGTTGAAGCAGACCTGATCAAGTCTATTGGTACGCTATGGTATGCTACATCATAAGGCCCAGGGATGATTCTTTCACCCCGCACTTTTAAAACTGTATTCTCATTTGAGTGCCTATATTCTTATTTGAGTGTATACAGAAACTACGGCCACGAGCAAATATGAGCAAATATCCTTATGGCGACGACGCCGTATAGCGCGGACTCCACGAGAAGTTACCTAAAGCTTAGAAAAGACATCTTGAAACATGTTTGATTGACGATGCCCTAAATCTGTTCAATAGTAACTGACGTGAAGTGTCCTGTTTCAGGATTGTTCTCAGTTTTACCTGATTAGTGATCGATTGGTTGCTACATAGTCATACTAAAGGTATTGTCACTTAAGGAACATTGTAAACAAGCGGACGGTTGTACATGATTGGACAGTACATGTCTTGATAGTTTACAGGTCAAAGGTGCCAGGCAAACCAAAGATTCCATTTCATACCGTGTAAACATCCTCCATGCGACATTACCACAACCACCTACAGTAACAGTGATTTTTGTGTCCTGCCGTTAGCTTGTATATTTACCGCAACTCCTCCATGCGACATTACCACAACCACCTACAGTAACAGTGATTTTTGTGTCCTGCCGTTAGCTTGTATATTTACCGCAACTCTTGTGAACTTTCTGCTAACTTTTAAAGTAGTTCATGGGCACAGGCCATCTGTCCTATGTACCCTGTAATGTTCACTAAGAAGAGGTATGGCTCTGAAGCGGTACCTCCTGGATCCCGCAGTAAGAAGGTGATCTGGATGTTAAGTTGATCACTGGTTCTTGTTGACCAACATATAATTCCCAAGTACACTCCTGGAAATGGAAAAAAGAACACATTGACACCGGTGTGTCAGGCCCACCATACTTGCTCCAGACACTGCGAGAGGTCTGTACAAGCAATGATCACACTCACGGCACAGCGGACACACCGCGGTGTTGGCCGTCGAATGGCGCTAGCTGCGCAGCATTTGTGCGCCGCCGCCGTCAGTGTCAGCCAGTTTGCCGTGGCATACGGAGCTCCATCGCAGTCTTTAACACTGGTAGCATGCCGCGACAGCGTGGACGTGAACTGTATGTGCAGTTGACGGACTTTGAGCGAGGGCGTATAGTGGGTATGTGGGAGGCCGGGTGGACGTACCGCCGAATTGCTTAACACGTGGGGCTTGAGGTCTCCACAGTACATCGATGTTGTCGCCAGTGGTCGGCGGAAGGTGCACGTGCCCGTCGACCTGGGACCGGACCGCAGCAACGCACGGATGCACGCCAAGACCGTAGGATCCTACGCAGTGCCGTAGGGGACCGCACCGCCACTTCCCAGCAAATTAGGGACACTGTTGCTCCTGGGGTATCGGCGAGGACCATTCGCAACCGTCTCCATGAAGCTGGGCTACGGTCCCGCACACCGTTAGGCCGTCTTCCGCTCATGCCCCAACATTGTGCAGCCCGCCTCCAGTGGTGTCGCGACAGGCGTGAATGGAGGGACGAATGGAGACGTGTCGTCTTCAGCGATGAGAGTCGCTTCTGCCTTGGTGCCAATGATGGTCGTATGCGTGTTTGGCGCCGTGCAGGTGAGCGCCACAATCAGGACTGCATACGACCGAGGCACACAGGGCCAACACCCGGCATCATGGTGTGGGGAGCGATCTCCTACACTGGCCGTACACCACTGGTGATCGTCGAGGGGACACTGAATAGTGCACGGTACATCCAAACCGTCATCGAGCCCATCGTTCTACCATTCCTAGACCGGCAAGGGAACTTGCTGTTCCAACAGGACAATGCACGTCCGCATGTATCCCGTGCCACCCAATGTGCACTAGAAGGTGTACGTCAACTACCCTGGCCAGCAAGATCTCCGGATCTGTCCCCCATTGAGCATGTTTGGGACTGGATGAAGCGTCGTCTCACGCGGTATGCACGTCCAGCACGAACGCTGGTCCAACTGAGGCGCCAGGTGGAAATGGCATGGCAAGCCGTTCCACAGGACTACATCCAGCATCTCTACGATCGTCTCCATGGGAGAATAACAGCCTGCATTGCTGCGAAAGGTGGATATATACTGTACTAGTGCCGACATTGTGCATGCTCTGTTGCCTGTGTCTATGTGCCTGTGGTTCTGTCAGTGTGATCATGTGATGTATCTGACCCCAGGAATGTGTCAATAAAGTTTCCCCTTCCTGGGACAATGAATTCACGGTGTTCTTATTTCAATTTCCAGGAGTGTATATTACTGAAATATTCCTTCTTCATCAATGGGTACAATCGACGACGTTACATAGGAAACCCTATCATAATGATATCTATGTCTACAGCACAGCTCACCCGTCTTCTTGAGATAGCGTCTTTGAGTAGAAATCAAAGCGCCTAACAAACTCAGTTCGAATACAGACACTGCTCAATTTTGAATAATTTAATGGCGCCCGAAGAAGAAAACAACCGAATTCTACCAACAGTCTTGTCAAAGAGGGTGTAGGGGTGGACTGTGCTTCAGAGCACCCTCTATCTGTTGCGGTGGGAAACTGCCCCTGAGAGGTAGAAGCATCAGCAATGATATTCGGACTGAAGATGAAGAACACAATGGAAACCTCTGCCCTAAAGACACATGTGCACCTACAGCACATGTGGTCAGTAATTTTAAAAGTGTCATGATCACCTCGCCTTTGGGAAAAGATTCCTCATTAGTCCCCCATTCGGATCTCCGGTAAGGTACTGCTGGGAGGGAGACGCCCTGAAAAGAAAACAACTGAATAACCAGAAAGAGTAACATACTGAGAGTCGGAATATGTAATGTCAGAAGTCTGAATATGGCAGAGAAAGAAAAGCCGAAAAGGGAAACGCAAAATATCAGACTAGATATAATGCGTGTCAATGAAGCGAAATGCAAATAAGATAATGATTTCTGGTCGGGCAACTAGAGAGTAATAAAAGTAGCAGCATAAAATGATAAATCTACATCTACATCTACATTTATACTCCGCAAGCCACCCAACGGTGTGTGGCGGAGGGTAATTTACGTGCCACTGCATTACCTCCCTTTCCTGTTCCAGTTGCGTATGGGTCGCGGGAAGAGCGACTGCCGGAAAGCCTCCATGCGGGCTCGAATCTCTCCGGGTTAGGAACCGTTATGAATGAAAAGGTAGGACAGAGCGTGAGTTCCATTTCAGTGATAGTTTTGTTCTCATTATAATCGACTCCAAATAGCTCAGCTATACTTTCAGACGTCACAAGCTGACGATGAAGAAATAAAGAAAGAATGTGAGTAACCTGAGTGGGCATTTCAGTAAGTAAAGAGACATGAAAATCTAATAAAAATGCAGGACTCGAACGCAGTAGAAGTGGAAGTAAAAGGAGAAAAAGTTACAGAAAAATAGGGATACAGTGGTAAGAACGAGAGAGAGTTGAAAGAGTAATTGATTTCTGAATCGATTTCAGCTAGTAATACTGAATACACTGTTCAAATTTCACAAAAGGAGGCGATGTACTTGAAAAAGGCATAAAAGAATGGGAAGATTCCAATTGGATTACCTCACGGCCAGATAGAGATCCCGATATCAGATACTGGATTGTAAGGACTACTCCGGAACAGGTGCAGACTCTGATTGCAATGTTGTAACGATGGAAACTTAAGTTTAAGAAAATCGTCCCACCGAATAAACGTAGAAAGAAGTAGGATATTAAAATACTGAGGATTCATGAGATGCATTTGAAGTTATGTAAGACTGTAGATGATAACGAACAGCACAGCTAATAGCTCAGTTGAAGAGGAATACAAATCTCTAAAAATGGTAATAGCAAATGTCGGGCAGACAAACATAGGAACTGCGAAGAACGACTGGGGAAAAGGAGAAACGTTTCTGTTGATCGCCGAAAGAACAAAGTACAGAACTGTTCAATTAAAGACAGGAATACAGCATTATAAGTCACTTAGCAATGAAAGAAATAGAAACTGCAGGGATGCCAAGGCGAGAGGAGTGCAACAAAAAAGGGAATAAATCGGAATGATTGACGAAAGGACTGATACAGTATCCAGTCCACATTCTGCACTCATTAGACAATTCATTCTATTCAGAAGATTATGTAATTCTTCTTCACTTTCACTCAGGAAAGCAATGTCATCATCGAATCGTATCACTGATACCATTTTACCTTGAATTTTAATTCCACTCCTGAACCTTTCTTTCATTTACATCATTGCTTCTTCGATGAACAGATTCAACAGTGAAGCGAAAGATTACACTCCTTTAATCCCAGCGATTCGATTTAGGTTGTCCACTGTTATTATTCCCTCTTGGCTCCTGTACGTACTGTATACTAGCCGTCTCTCCGTACAGCTTACCTCTATTTTTCTCAGAACTGGAGTATCTTGCACCATTTTACACTGTTAAACACTGTTTCCAGGTCGATAAATCTTAGGAATGTGTTTTGCTTTTTCTTTAGTCTGGCTTGTATTATCAAGCTCAACGTCAGAATTGGCTGTCTGGCGCCTTTACCTTTTCTAAAGCCAAACCGATCGTAATCTAGCACGTTCAAAATTTTCTTTTCCATTCATCTGTATAGTATTCTTGTCAGCAACTTGAATGCACGAACTGTTAAGCCGATTGTGTGATAATCCTCGCACTTGTCAGCTCCTGCATCCTTCGGAATTGCGTGGATGATATTTTTCCGAAATTCAGATGGTATGGCGTAAACTCATACATTCTACATACCAGCTGAGTAGTTGTTTTGTTTGCTACATACCCCAAATGATTTTAGAAATTCGGATGGGGTGTTATCCGTCCCTTCTGCCTTATTTGATCGTAAGTCCTCCAAAGCCCTTTTAAATTATCATTCTAATATTGGATACCCTATCTCTTCTAAATCGATTCCTGTTTCTTCTTTTATCACATCAGACAAATCTTCCATCTCATAGAGGTCATCAATGTATCAATGTACTTTTTCCACCTATCCTCCTTTGCATGTAACAGTGGAATTCCCGTTGCACTTTGAATGCTACCACCTTTGCTTTTAATGTTACGGAAGATTGTTTTCACTTTCATATATGCTGACTCCCCCCCCCATGAACCATGGACCTTGCCGTTGGTTGGGAGGCTTGCGTGCCCCAGCGATACAGATGGCCGTACCGTAGGTGCAACCACAATGGAGGGGTATCTGTTGAGAGGCCAGACAAACATGTGGTTCCTGAAGAGGGGCAGCAGCGTTTTCAGTAGTTGCAAGGGCAACAGTCTGGATGATTGGCTGATCTGGCATTGTAACATTAACCAAAACGGCCTTGCTGTGCTGGTACTGCGAACGGCTGAAAGCAAGGGGAAACTACAGCCGTAATTTTTCCCGAGGACATGCAGCTTTACTGTATGATTAAATGATGATGGCGTCCTCTTGGGTAAAATATTCCGGAGGTAAAATAGTCCCCCATTCGGATCTCCGGGCGGGGACTACTCAGGAGGACGTCGTTATCAGGAGAAAGAAAACTGGCGTTCTACGCATCGGAGCGTGGAATGTCAGATCCCTTAATCGGGCAGGTAGGTTAGAAAATTTAAAAAGGGAAATGGATAGGTTAAAGTTAGATATAGTGGGAATTAGTGAAGTTCGGTGGCAGGAGGAACAAGACTTTTGGTCAGGTGATTACAGGGTTATAAATACAAAATCAAATAGGGGTAATGCAGGAGTAGGTTTAATAATGAATAAAAAAAATAGGAGTGCGGGTTAGCTACTACAAACAGCATAGTGAACGCATTATTGTGGCCAAGATAGACACAAAGCCCATGCCTATTACAGTAGTACAATTTATATGCCAACTAGCTCTGCAGATGATGAAGAAGTAGATGAAATGTATGACAAGATAAAAGAAATTATTCAGATAGTGAAGGGAGACGAAAATGTAATAGTCATGGGTGACTGGAATTCGTCAGTAGGAAAAGGGAGAGAAGGAAACATAGTAGGTGAATATGGATTGGGGGGAAGGAATGAAAGAGGAAGCCGCCTTGTAGAATTTCGCACAGAGCATAACTTAATCATAGCTAACACTTAGTTCAAGAATCATAAAAGAAGGTTGTATACCTGGAAGAATCCTGGAGATACTAAAAGGTATCAGATAGATTATATAATGGTAAGACAGAGATTTAGGAACCAGGTTTTAAATTGTAAGACATTTCCTGGGGCAGATGTGGATTCTGACCACAATCTGTTGGTTATGAACTGCAGATTGAAACTGAAGAAACTGCAAAAAGGTGGGAATTTAAGGAGATGGGACCTGGATAAACTGAAAGAACCAGAGGTTGTACAGAGTTTCAGGGACAGCATAAGGGAACAATTGACAGGAATGGGGGAAAGAAATACAGTAGAAGAAGAATGGGTAGCTCTAAGGGATGAAGTAGTGAAGGCAGCAGACGATCAAGTAGGTAAAAAGACGAGGGCAAATAGAAATCCTTGGGTAACAGAAGAAATATTTAATTTAATTGATGAAAGGAGAAAATATAAAAATGCAGTAAATGAAGCAGGCAAAAAGGAATACAAACGTCTCAAAAATGACATCGACAGGAAGTGCAAAATAGCTAAGCAGGGATGGCTAAAGGACAAATGTAAGGATGTAGAGGCTTGTCTCACTAGGGGTAAGATAGATACTGCCTACAGGAAAATTAAAGAGACCTTTGGAGAGAAGAGAACCACTTGTATGAATATCAAGAGCTCAGATGGCAACCCAGTTCTAAGCAAAGAAGGGAAGGCAGAAAGGTGGAAGGAGTATATAGAGGGTTTATACAAGGGCGATGTACTTGAGGACAATATTATGGAAATGGAAGAGGATGTAGATGAAGACGAAATGGGAGAGAAGATACTGCGTGAAGAGTTTGACAGAGCACTGAAAGACCTGAGTCGAAATAAGGCCCCGGGAGTAGACAACATTCCATTAGAACTTCTGATGGCCTCGGGAGAGCCAGTCATGACAATACCATCTGGTGAGCACGATGTATGAGACAGGCGAAATACCCTCAGACTTCAAGAAGAATATAATAATTCCAATCCCAAAGAAAGCAGGTGTTGACAGATGTGAAAATTACCGAACTATCAGTTTAATAAGTCACAGCTGCAAAATACTAACGCGAATTCTTTACAGACGAATGGAAAAACTGGTAGAAGCCGACCTCGGGGAAGATCAGTTTGGATTCCGTCGAAATGTTGGAACACGTGAGGCAATACTGACCTTACGACTTATCTTAGAAGAAAGATTAAGAAAAGGCAAACCTACGTTTCTAGCATTTGTAAACTTAGAGAAAGCTTTTGACAATGTTAACTGGAATACTCTCTTTCAAATTCTGAAGGTGGCAGGGGTAAAATACAGGGAGCGAAAGGCTATTTACAATTTGTACAGGAACCAGATGGCAGATATAAGAGTCGAGGGGCATGAAAGGGAAGCAGTGGTTGGGAAAGGAGTGAGACAGGGTTGTAGCCTCTCCCCGATGTCATTCAGTCTGTATATTGAGCAAGCAGTAAAGGAAACAAAAGAAAAATTCGGAGCAGGTATTAAAATTCATGGAAAAGAAGTAAAAACTTTGAGGTTCGCCGATGACATTGTAATTCTGTCAGAGACAGCAAAGGACTTGGAAGAGCAGTTGAACGGAATGGACAGTGTCTTGAAAGGAGGATATAAGATGAACATCAACAAAAGCAAAACGAGGATAATGGAATGTAGTCAAATTAAGTCGGTTGATGCTGAGGGAATTAGATTAGGAAATGAGACACTTAAAGTAGTAAAGGAGTTTTGCTATTTAGGGAGTAAAATAACTGATGATGGTCGAAGTAGAGAGGATATAAAATGTAGACTGGCAATGGCAAGGAAAGCGTTTCTCAAGAAGAGAAATTTGTTAACATCGAGTATAGATTTAAGTGTCAGGAAGTCGTTTCTGAAAGTATTTGTATGGAGTGTAGCCATGTATGGAAGTGAAACATGGACGATAACTAGTAGGGACAAGAAGAGAATAGAAGCTTTCGAAATGTGGTGCTACAGAAGAATGCTGAAGATAAGGTGGGTAGATCACGTAACTAATGAGGAGGTACTGAATAGGATTGGGGAGAAGAGAAGTTTGTGGCACAACGTGACTAGAAGAAGGGATCGGTTGGTAGGACATGTTTTGAGGCATCAAGGGATCACAAATTTAGCATTGGAGGGCACCGTGGAGGGTAAAAATCGTAGAGGGAGACCAAGAGATGAATACACTAAGCAGATTCAGAAGGATGTAAGTTGCAGTAGGTACTGGGAGATGAAGAAGCTTGCACAGGATAGAGTAGCATGGAGAGCTGCATCAAACCAGTCTCAGGGCTGAAGACCACAACAACAACAACATATGCTGACTCAGTCCTTCCGAGAATCTTTTTTTTTCGATTTCTTCACATTTTTCATGCAGCCATATAGTTTAAGATTCCCTGCACTTCCTTTTTATTTTATTCCTCAGCGACTTGTGTTCCTGTGTTCCAGAATTTCCCTGCCCGGCTTTGTAGTTCATTCTTTCAACGATCAACTGAAGTATTTCTTCTGTTACTCAAGGCTTCTTCGCTTTTACGTTTTTTGTATCTACGTTTTTCTTGCCAACTTCTGTGATTGCCCTTTCTAGAGATGTCCATTCCTCTTCAACAGTACTGCGTATTGAATTATTCTTTATTGCTGTATCTATTGCCTTAGAGAACTTCAAGCGTGTCTCGTCATCCCTTAGTACTTCTGTATCCCTTTTCTTTGCGTATTGAATCTTCCTGTCTAATCTCTTGAACTTCAGCCAACTCTTTATCACTATTACATTGTGATCTGAGTCTATGTCTGCTCCTGGGTACACCTTACAACCCAGTATCTGATTTCGGAATCCCTGTGTGACTATGATGTAATCCAATTGTAATCTTCCCGTATCACCCGGTCTCTTCCAAGTACAGCTCACCCTCTTGTGATTCTTGAACAGAGTAATCTCTGTTACTAGCTGCAATTTATTACAGAACTCAATTAGTCTTTCACCTCTCTCATTTCTTGTCCCAATTCCATGTCCTCCTACAACCTTTTCTTTCACTCCTTCCCCTACAACTGCATTGCAGTCCCCCATGATTATTAGATTTTCTTCTCACTTTACGTATTGTATTACCCTTTTAATATCCTCATATACTTTATCTCTTCATCTTCGGCCTACGACGTCGGCATGTGTACCTGAACTACCGTTATCGTTGTTGGATTGCTATAGATTCTGACAAGAGCAAGGCTATCAGTAAATTGTTCACTGTAACACTCTCTTTGCCCTACCTTTCTATTCATAACAAATTCTACTCCCGTTATATCATTTTCCGCTACTGCTGATATTACCCCAAACTCATCTGTCCAAAAGTCCTTTTACTCTTTCTATTTTACTTCACTGACTGCTACTACATTTTCTCGCTTCCCTACCATATTCAAGCTTCTGACAACCCATGTCCCGACTTGTAGAACGTTATCCTCTCGCTGATTATTCAATCCTTTTCTCATGGTCACCTCCCCTTTGGCAGTCCCATCCCGGACATCTAAATGGGGGACTATTCCGAAATCGTTTGCCAATGGGGAAAACATCATGACACTTTTCCAATTACAGGCCACAGGTCCTGTGGGTATACATTATGTGTCTTTGATGTTGTGGTTTCCAGTGTCTTCGGTACCCTCATGCCGTTCATCATTGCTGATCCTTCCACCTGTAGGGGCACTTTCCCACCCCAAGGACAAGTGAGTGCCCTGAACTTCTGTCCTACTCCGCCCTCTTTGACAGGGCCGTTGGCAGTTTGAGAGTGAGTTCTTATGCCGGAAGTTTTCGGCCGCCAGTGCTGATTATTAATCAAAATTTGAGCGGTGGCGGGTTATGAACCCGGGACCGAAAGCGTTTTGATAATTAATCAAAGACACCCCTAGCCCATGTGTGCACTCGCTACCGATACAGCAAAAAACCAGTGACAGACGGAGCAAAGAAGACGTCAGAAGCAAGCACTGGCGAAAAGCGGATTCTTGACCAAGAGAAGTTTACTAGTATCAAACATAATCCTTAATTTGAGGAAGAAATTTCTGAGATTGTACTTGTGCAGCGGCATTATATTGCAGTGAAACATGGGCCATGGGAAAACCAGAACTGAACAGAATTGAAGTGTTTGAGATGTGGTGTCGCAAAAATGTTGAAAATCAGTTAGACTGACAAGTTAATAAATAAGGAGGTTCTGCACAGAGTCGGACAAGAAACTAATATGTGGAAAACACTGACAAGAAGAAGGGTCACGATGATGGTATATCAGTTAACATACCAGGGAATAACTTCAATAGTACTAGAGGGACCTGTAGAGGACAAAACCCGTAGAGGAAGACAGAGACTGGAATATATCCAGAAAACAACTGAGGACGTATTCTTTGATGAAGAGGTTGGCACAGGAGAGGAATTCGTGGCGGGCCGCATCAAACCAGTCCTGTAATCCTGACCCTACTTCTTCTCAAGGTTCCGACATATTTATTTTCTCTCCAATTCCGTGGGAAACATCATTTCTTACTTTAATACTCCAATTATTTTTCAACATCATTCTATATCACTGTATTTCAGACTCTTCGATTCTCTTCTTTTTCAGTTTTCCATCAGTCCATATTTCATTAGCATACATTGCTATGCTCCAAATGTACGTCTTAGATTTTTCTTCCTCAATTTTAGGCCTGTATTTGACAGTAGTAGACTTCTTTTCTGCAGGAACGCCTTACTTGCCCGCGCTAATATGCTATTTTATGCCTTCCTTGCTCCATCATGTATTATATTGCTTCAAAGGAATTACTTAACTTCGTCAAGTGCGTGGTCACGAGTTTTGATGTTAAGTTTATCGTTGGCCTCATTTCTGCTGCTTCTCATTACTTTCGCCTTTCTCCAGTTTATCCTCAGTCCATATGTTATGCTCGTTGTACAGTTCGTTTCATTTAACGGGTTCTGCAGTTCCTTAAGTTCTTCATTTGTGTGGCCATATCGTCCGTGGATTCTTTGTAATTATTGTAGGTGCACTTGCAATTCATCTTCACTTTCTCTTAGTTTAGCAATGTCATCAGCAGATCTTTCCTTTAAACAACATTTTTACGTCTATATGTTACATTTGGTGCCCAAACATAAGTTATTCAACACTGTGTGATATTAAAAATTGCAAATTACTTTCGGAATCCCGAAATGTTGTACGTCATAACCTCCATGCGTTAAGTGCCATCTGGTGGATATCTTTGTTTAACGCTTTCGTGAGTACATTCCGATCAGTTTGCGCTTGTATTTCACGGCTTTAAGACCGACGACGACCTGTGTTAGAATGTTTGACTGACTCATTTTTGCTATTTGTTGGTTCATAATCCCCCCCTCCGATGGACTTTGCCGTCGGTAAGGTGGCTTGCGTGCCTTAGTGATAGAGAGAGCCGTACCGTAGGCTCAACCACAACGGAGAGTATCTGTTGGGATTCCAGAGAAGCGTGCAGCTCCTGAAGAAGGGCAGCAGGCATTTCAGTAGGTGGAGGGACAACAGTCTGGATGATTGACTTACCTGATCCCGTAACATCAACCAAAACCGTCTTGCTATGCTAGTATTGCGAACGGCTGAAAGCAAGGGGAAACTGTAGCCCTAATTTTTCCCGATGGCATGGAGCTCTACTATATGGGGAAATGATGATGGAATCCTCTTGGGTATTAATATTCCGGAGGTAAAATAGCCCCCATTCGGATATCCAGGCAGGTACAACTCAGAAGGATGTCGATATCAGGAGAAACAAAACTCGAGTTCTACGGATCGGTGTGCGGAATGTTAGAGACTTTACTCCTACAGGTAGCATAGAAACTTTAAAAAGAAAAATAGATGGGCTGGAGTTAGATACAGCGGTAATATGTGAAGTTCGGTGACAGGAGCAGGAATTCTGGCCGGCTGAAAACAGAGCTATAAATACAAAATCAAACTGGGATAATGCGGGAGTCGGTTTAATAAAGAAAAAGAAAATAGGAACGCCGGTAAGCTATTATGAACAGCACAGTGAACTCATTCTTGTAGTCAAAATAGACACAAAGCCTACACCTGAGACAGAAGTAAAAATTTATGTGTTAACTAGCTCCGCAGATGTAAAGACTGAAGAAGTGTTTTAAAAGATGAAATAAATTATTTTGACAGTTAAGGGAGACGAAAATTTAATTGTGATTGGACCTGCAATTCGATAGCAAGAAAAGGAAGAGAAAAATACTGGGTGAATATGGAGTGGGGGAAGGAATAGAAAAGAAATCCGCCTGGTAGAATTTAGCAGAGAGCATAATTTAATCATCGCAAACACTTGGTTTAAGAATCATTAAAGAATGTTGTTAACGTGGAAGAGACCTGGAGACACCGGAAAGTACAATAATGATTATACGACGGTAAGACAGAGATTTCGGAACCAGAGTTTAAATTGTAAGACTTTTCAGGGGCAGATGTGGACTCTGACCACAATGTACTGGTTACGAACTGTAGATTAAAATTGCAAAAAGGTAGACACTTGAGATGAGACCTGGATAATTTGAAAGAGCCAGAGGTTGTTGACAGTTTCAGTGTGAGCATTAGGCAACGGCTGACTAGAACAAGTGAAAGGAACACAGTAGAAGAATAATGGGTAGCTTTAAGAGATGAAATAATGAAGCTGGCATGGGATCAACTAGGTAAAAAGACCAGGTCTAGTAGAAATCCTTGGATGATACAGGAGACATTGAATTTAACTGATGAAAAGAGAAAATTAAAAAATGCAGGAAATAAAGCAGATGAAAGGAATAGAAACGCGTAAATAATGCGACTGACAGGAAGTGCCAAGTGACTATGCAGGAATGACTAGGCGCTTCAGTCTGGAACCGTTCGCTACTGTCGCAGGTTCGAATCCTGCCTTGGACATGGATGTTGTGATGTCCTTAGGTTAGTTAGATTTAAGTAGTTCTATGTTCTATGGGACTGATGACCTCAGGTGTTAAGTCCCATAGCGCTCAGCGCCATTTGAACCGTTTTTGAATGGCTAGACGACAAATTTAAGGATTTAGAAGCATATTTCACTGGGGGAATGATAGATACCGCCTACAGGAAAATAAAAGAGGCCTTTGGAGGAAATAGCAGCAGCTGTGTGAATATCAACGGCTCAGATAGAAAACCAGATCTGACGAAAGAAGGTGCAAAATGGTTCAAATGGCTCTGAGCACTATGGGACTCAACTGCTGTGGTCATCAGTCCCCTAGAACTTAGAACTACTTAAACCTAACTAAACTAAGAACATCACACACACCCATGCCCGAGGCAGGATTCGAACCTGCGACCGAAGCAGCAGCGCGGCTACGGACTGGAGCGCCTAGAACCGCACGGCCACTGCGGCCGGCACGAAAGAAGGGAAAGCTGATAGGCAGAAGGAGTATATACAGAGTCTGTATGAAGGAGATGAACCTGAGAGTAATACTGTAGAAAGGGCTAAGGACGTAGCGAGGATGAGGTGGGAGATATGATACTTCGTGAAGAATCTGAAAGAGCACTGAAGAGGCTAATTCAAAAGACAGCCCTGGGAATAGAAGACATTCCGTCAGAACTACTGACAGACTTCGGAGCACCAGGCGTGACATAATTGTTCCATCTTGTGTGAAAGATGTATGAGACAGGTAAAATACCCTCAAACTTCAAGAAGAATGTAATAATTGCAATTCCAAAGAAGGTGCTGACAGGTGTGTAAATTACCAAATCACTATTAAACTAAGTCATCGTTGCCGACGGCCTTGCCGCCGTGATAACACCGGTTCCCTTCAGATTACCGAAGTTTTCGGGCTGGGCTAGCACTTGGGTAGGTGACCACCCGGTCTGCCGAGCGCTGTTTGGCAAGTGGGCTGCACTCAGCCCCTGTGAGGCAAACTGAGGAGCTACCTGACTGAGAAGTAGCGGCTCCGGTCTCGTAAACTGACATACGGAGGAGAGCGGTGTGCTGAGCACATGCCCCTCCATATCCGCATCCAGTGACGCCTGTGATCTGAGTGAGTATGACACGGCGGCCGGTCGGTACCGTTGGGCCTTCAAAGGCCTGTTCGGACGGAGAGAAGTCGTGGTAGCAAAATACTGACACCAATTCCTTACAGAATAATGGGAAAACTGGTAGAAGCCGATCTCGGGGAAGCTCAGTTTGGATATTGGAGAAATGTAGGAACACGTGAAGCGATACTAAACCTACGACTTACTTTAGAGGTTAGGTTAAGGAAAGGTAAACCTACATTTGTAGTACTTGTAGACTTAGAGAAAGCTTTTGACAATGTTGAGTGGAATACTCTCTTTGAAAGTCGGAAGATAGGAGAGGTAAAATACAGGGAGTGAAATGCTATTTACAACTTGTACAAAAACCAGGTGACAGTTACAAGAGTCGAGAGACATGAAGGGGAAGCCTTGGTTCAGAATTGACTGCTCTCATGTGCGCCCGTATTACTTTAGATCCTTTGTAAATGGCCTAACGCCGCCACACATAATGTGCAACAAAGTCAATGTAAACTACGGTCACGGCAAATGTTTTATTATAGTGCAACTAAACGACCGTGACATATGAAAGATCATCTATGTAACGTATCACTGAAATCCCCGAAATCCTTTGGCCCTGAATTTTAAACTCATTCCTGAAATAATCTCTTATGTCCGTCGTCATGTGTTCTATATACAGATTGAACAGTTATAACAGTCATAACGGAGGAAGGGGGCGAAGTCTGAATCCCTAACTGACATCCTTTTTAATACGAATGCTTTGTTTCAGTCTCCTGTTTTTATTTTTCTGTTCTTGTTTCTTGTAGATTGTTAACCATCTTTCCATGTAGCGTATACATATTTTTCCTAACATCAAACATGTTGCAATGTTTCCCATTGTTGAACATTTTACATGGTAGACAAATCCTGTGAAGGAGCTTCGTTTTTCTTAATTCTTGCTTCTGTTATCAAAGGCATCTGCAGCTCGTGTGCCTTTATCTTTCGTAAAGCAAAACTGTTTGCGATCTAAAGGATCCTCAGTCTTCTTCTCCATTACTCTTGTCAGCAATTCGGACGCATAAACATTAAAGCTCATTGTGAAATAATTCTGGCATTTATATGGCTTGCTATCTCCGGGGTTTTGTGGATATTTTTTCCCCAAAACTCTGCTGGTATGTCTCCATAAACGCCCCATGACCGCTTAATTTCGTCGCTGGGGCGACTACACCAGATTCGCGAACTTGGTCGGCGCGCACCTTTGACCTACGCAGGCGGGGGGGTACTCGTTTTGACGATGAAAGGGGTTAAAAATACTGCACCGCCTTCCGCGGCAGGTTTCAAGCCTTTCTTGGCGGAGTGGCCACTCGACAAAGGGGCCCCGGCCGTGAAAGGCCTCTGCCTGCACCCTAAGTGGGCCCGGATACTGATACGCCGGGCTAGCAGCGCTCCCTCTCTCTCTCTCTCTCTCTCCCTGTCCTTTTCTTCCCCCCTCTCTCCCTCACTGTATCTCTCTGTGGGCCTCTCTCACCGTAGAACCTCAACGTCCGGGATACGTGTCACGCCGAGCTAAGCGAAATTACCACACCAGGCAAGAGGGGTAAGCCATTTAGCAGCTCAGGTTTGAAGAGCGGTGATAATGAAATGGAAAATCTTGTCGTTGTTCCAGGGATAGGGGAGGATCCCGCAAGTCTTCTGTTGAAAGACTGTATGGAAGGTGCATTTGGGCAGTTCACAGTTAATACAAACTATCGTCAGTCTTCCAATCGCCGTTTTTATTATATCAAACTGATAGGTTTCGGATAGTGTCGAACAACTTTAGATCTGATGAAAATGTAACAACAAATGACTCCTGGGTTCTAAACCCGTTTTTGCCATATAATAGATCAGGAACATCTTTCCCTCTAATTACAATACTATCGTTATATGTCATACTATTTCTCGTAATTACAGAGTAAAAAGTCTTGACGGAACACTATCAGTTTCACTGCGATACACGACAGCCAAAATGTAGGCAGTCGCTTTACATTGAAATGTACATGTGCTTGCCACAATCCTACGATCTTCAAAAAATGTCGAACCACTGGTAGGAGAGAAACGGGATTACCTTAACGGCAGATCGCACAGCCATTTGGCGGTATTGCAATGACTGCGAAACGAGTTATGACAACATGGACCGAGGTCAACAGTGGGGCGAGAATAGTGAGCACAGCTCCTTCCACGCCGATTATACAACGACAAGATTATACGATTGCTCGACAGGCTCTGACAACCACTAAAATCCGAGCAGAGGTGAGAGATAGTGTCCCAGATTATTGGAATTTGTGATCAGATATCCAGTTCCCATCCATCTTGTATTGCTGACACTGAAGAGACCAGAGAATTGCGTGCTGTAGAGCCAGAATCAACTGGAACATAGAAAGGTACACGGATGTGACAGGTCATGGGATAGTGATATGAACATACACAGAAGGCGGTAGTGTCGCGTACGCAAAGTATAAAAGGGCAGTGCATTGGTGGAGGTACCATTTCTACCCAGGTGATTCATGCGAAGAGGCTTCCGACGTTATTGTTGTTGCACGACGGGAATTAACAGACTTTGAACGCAGAATGGTAGTTGAAGCTAGAAGCATGGGACATTCGTTTTCGGAAATCGTTAGGGAATTCAGTATTCCGAGATCCACGGTGTCAAGAGTTTGCGAAGAGCACACATTACCTCTCGGAACGGACAATGCAGTGGCCGATTGCCTTCACTTAATGACTGAGAGCAGTAGCTTTTGTGTACAGCTGCAAGTGCTAACAGACAAGCAACACTGAGTGAAACAACAGCAGAAATCAATTTGGAACATTCGACGAACATATCCATTAGGATAGTGCGACAAAATTTGGCATTAATGGGCTATGGCAGCATCGACTGAAGCTCCTTTCCGGGATTGTGACCATATTGGCTGGACCCTAGGCTGGAAAATCATGCCCTGGTCAGATGACTCCCTATGTCAGTTGGTAAGAGCTGATGGTAGGGTTCAAATGTGGTGCAGAGCCTACCAAGCCATGGACCTAGGTTGTCAACAAAGCGCTGTACAAGGTGGTGGTGGCTCCATACGGTGTGAGCTGCGTTTAAAAAGAATGTAATGCGTCCTTTGGTCCAACTGAACCGATCCTTGACTGGAAATGATTATGTTCAACTACCTGCAGATCATTTGCAGCTGTTCACGGACATCACGTTCTCAAACAACGATGGAATATAATAGATAACATTGTCTCTGAGCCACAGTTGTTCGCGATTGGTTTGAAGTACATTCTGGATAATTCGAGCCAATGATTTTGCCACCCAAACCGTTGGACACGAGTCCCATCGACCAAAATCCTGCCCAGGCAACATATGCGCAACAGAGACAACATGGCTCAGTATTTCTGCAGGGCACATCCAATGACTTTTTAGAGTCCACGGCACATCGAGCTTCAGCACTACACCAGGCTAAAGGAGATCCGACAGGATATTATAAGGTATCCCGTGGCTTTTGTCACTTCAGTTTATTCTCTGGTGTTAGCGTCAAGTCCTGTTTCTGTTTGTGGCGGTCAGTTCCTTGCCAACGTGTCCGTACACGACATGGTGAGAGACCACAGGCGGTAACGACTCTTGAGACCCAGACCCCTCCAGCTTCTTGAGTGATGTAATTGGGAACTACTGTATATGACAACAGGACTGTTATGATAATTGTTGAAGGTAGGCTAAATGGTCACCACTACGTGGAAAGAATAATAAACACGATTAACACACCCTTCAAGAGGAAGGCCCAAATAGTTTCTTCTAGCATGATAACGCAAGATCTCACATTGCATTTCAGATTAAAAACGCTCTGAGTATTGTACGAACCCTAGAGCAGTGCTGGTATGCGATGGAAGGAAATATGCTTTCATACCAACCTCTAACCAGTAATCTTGATGAAGTGATACAGCATTTCTTTCAGGCATTTCTTAAGGTGACACTTGGAGGCAATTTGCTTTCACGCGACACCGAATAAAGGTGTGTATTACTGCCCGTGGGAATCAGATTTCATACTGATGTTGATAATCAGTCAGAATGGAATACCATTTTAATCAATTAATGCCTGTTACGTGAAGAATATCTAAACAGAGTCTGATATATGTCGGACGTTTCCTTCTTCAGTTCTTTCCATTTCCATCAGCGTAATGTGCAGAATGCCCCCTTGTATACTCTTGCTCATAAATTAAGGATAATGCTGATACATAGTGAAACAAAGCTCTGGTGGGCGGTTTGCGGGTTTAAATCACCTCGGTGTATACCATGCGGTGTATTTGACCTGCGGTCGTCAAGTGTGGAGACGTTTTAAGACGTGCTTGTGGAGACTGTGTGCTGAAAATGGCTCAAACAACACATATTGATGCCGTTATGAGGGGTAGAACACTAGGGTGAATGGAGGCTGGTCAAACACAGCAGGTCGTAGCACGGGCCCTCCGTGTGCCACAAAGTGTGATCTCAAGATTATGGCAACGATACCAGCAGACAGGAAACGTGTCCAGGCGCTACAGTACGGGAGGTCCACAATGTACAATACCACAAGAAGATCGATATCTCACCATCAGTTCCCGCAGACGGCCACGGAGTACTACAGGTAGCCTTGCTCAGGACCTTACAGCACCCACTGGAACAGTTGTCTCTAGACACACAGTCTACAGATGACTGAACGAACATGGTTTATTCGCCCGGAGACCTGGAAGGTGCATTCCACTGACCCTGGTCGCAGGAGATCCCGTAAAGCCTGGTGTCAAGAACACAGTACATGGTCATTGGAAGAGTAGTCCCAGGTTATGTTCACGGACGGGTCCAAGTATAGTCTGAACAGTGATTCTCTTCGGGTTTTCATTTGACGTGAACCAGGAACCAGATAGCAACCCCTTAATGTCCTTGAAAGGGACCTGTATGGAGGTCGTGGTTTGGTGATGTGGGATAGGATTTTGATTGGTGCACGAACACCCCTGCATGTCTTTGACAGAGGAACTGTAACATGTCAGGGGTATCGGGACGTCATTTTGCATCAGTATGTCCGCCTTTCCAGGGGTGCAGTGGGTCCCACCTTCCTCCTGATGGATGATAACGCACGGTCCCACCTAGCTGCCATCGTGGAGGAGTACCTGGAAACAGAAGATATCAGGGGAACGGAGTAGCCTGCCTGTTCCCCAGATCTAAACCCATCGGCAGCGTCTGGAATGCTCTCGGACGACGTATCGCTGCACGTCTTCAAACCCGTACGACACTTCAGGGGCTCCGACAGGCACTGGTGCAAGAATGGGAGGCTACACCCCAGCAGCTGCTCGACCACCTGATCCAGAGTATGCCAACCCATTGTGCGGCTTGTGTACGTGTGCATTGTGATCATATCCCATATTGTTGTCGGGGTAATTGCGCAGCAAAAAGTGGCATTTTGTTGCACATGTGTTTTGGGACGGTTTCCTCAAATTATCGACAATACTGCGGACTTACAGATCTTTGTCGTGTGTGTTCCCTATGTGCCTATGCTATTAGCGGCAGTTTTGTGTAGCGCCACATTGTGTGGTACCACATTCTGCAATTATCCTGAATTTATGAGCACGAGTGTAGCTTCTGCCACTGAAGTTGGATGGGAATGTTCGCGACGTCTTCGTTGGATCTTTTTTATTTGAACTATGAATCCTGCTTCTCAATGGTACAAGAATGATGAGCAGCTCTGACGTGGAATGGGGGTTTTGTATGCCACCTCACCCACAGATGGATTATATTTCTTGATGAATATTCTGTGAAGATTTTGATAACTGGAATAGATATATTATTTTTCTTTACCTTCTATTGCTTCCTTTTACTCTGTACGTATATCTTTGGCGGTATAAAATAGTTTTTTTGGTTTGTTCTACACTGCTGAATGTGCCTATGTTTCGTTTTATTTAAGTTATTACATTACCAGGGTGGCTTTCTCCCCAATAGATCTGTACAGAACAAATTTTGAATCTAAAGACCATGCAAAAATACAAAGCAGTCAGTAACAGCCCAATAATTTACACATTTGTTGACTTTAAAAAGGCATACGACTCAGTTAACCGACAAGCACTTTCAGATATCCTTGAAGAACAAGCGTTAGATCCAAAAATACTTAACCTCATCAAAGAAACGTGGACCGATACTATCTCCAAGGTAAAATTCGTGGGTGAATTATCCGAGACCTTTCGATCAGAACTGGCGTCCTAAAATTTGATGGTCTTTCACCTCTCCTATTCAGTATTGTGTTGGACAAGGTCATCAGCGAATGGGAAAGGAATTGAAGAATAAAAACTGTTGGGAACTTATACAGTTGAGGGAGTCAGGGATGACACAAGAATTTAATGGTTAGCTTTTGTTGACCACTTAGCCTTACTAGCGGATGATGAGATAACAGAAATTGAACAGGTAGAAACCCTTGAAGAAAGTGTAAAGAAAGTTGATCTGCAAATACCTTTCCTAAAGTCTGAGTTCACCGCCACAAAAACTGACACGCAAAACGTGTCTACAAAATACGATCATGTCAATAGAGTCCCTTGTTTTAAATAGGTGAAGTACTTGAACTTACGCGGCGAGAGAAAATTGCACAAAGCATTCGCCTCCAAAAACTAGAGGCTATGGAAGAACCTACACGGGGTACAATAAAAAATGCTTGTCCAAATACCCTAAAATTAGGCACTGTAGTACAGTATTAAAACCTGAAGTCCTGTTTGCCAGTGAAACCCTGACAATTCATATAAAAGATGACCTAGAAATCTTATTAATGAAGAATGTAAAATCATCAGAAAGATACCAGGGCCAAAGAAAACAAAAGAGGGCTATAGACTATAATCTCGACAAACAACTGAGAAACTGTCCAACCTTGCAGCAGACATTAGAAAAAGGCGATTAAAATTTTATGGGAACGTCTCTAGACTTCCCAAACAAGACTTACCCACAAAATTCTCAAATACATAGAAGAACTTAAAACTATACCCTGGATACAAAAGGTCAGAAAGGACGTACCAGAAGCTCAGATTAATTATTCAGATATTTTGGACAGAAAGGTATTTAAGCAGAAAGTTGACAGATGGAAAGTTAAGTCAGAGAACGAAGCTCCGAAGAAAGCAGAAACAAAATGGACAGAGGAAAGGAAAAGAGCCCATGGACAAAAAATGAAAGCATGTGGAAAAAAAGAAAAAAATCAAGAAGCTTTGGATGGTCCAACAGGGTCTAATTCCAACAGGGTCTAATCGCACATAATAATAATAAATTGCTACATGAGTCTCTTAGTAATTGAATATACAAAACTTCAAATTATGTTTGATCTTCTTTGCTTTTGTTGAATGCACAGTGTGACACCAAATGTAATATGCAGAACTGTTGTATAAACTGTGAGGCGACAACAATATCGGCCGGCCAGGGTGGCCGAGCGGTTCTAGGCGCTACAGTCTGGAACCGCGTGACCGCTACGGTCGCAGGTTGGAATCCTGCCTCGGGCATGGATGTGTGTGATGTCCTTAGGTTAGTTAGGTTTAAGTAGTTCTAAGTTCTAGGGGACTGATGACCTCAGCAGTTAAGTGCCATAGTGCTCAAGCCATTTGAACCATTTTTTTTTTAAGTGACAACAATATCGATCGCTGCAATTGACAAGCGACAGTCAGTGGGTGTGCAGTGGCATAACATGTACGCGCGTGTGTTGTGCTATTGCCGAGTGGGATAAAAACACAGGCAGCTATATTTTTTTCTGTTTTTGAACCGGTTTGAACTAAAATTGGATGTGAACATTACGAAAATATTGCTAGCTTCGCGGAGTGTTATGAATGGCAGCGGCAGTACACATGTGGACGAGCAGTGATTGTTGTTATTTGAACCAAACTGTCTGGATCTGAGTTGAACAAACTAATGTAGTTTAAAATTTCTTATTTTATTTGTAACTTAATTAACGGTCCAGCGGGGAACTGCTGACCTCATAATTTAAGTCCCATAGTACTCAGAGCCATTGTAACGGTCTAGTGTGTTAAAACATGAGTTAAGGTGAATGTTGCACCGTTTTGAAACTGTGTACGCATCGTTGATAACAGAATCACGAGTGGAAGAAAACTTCAAGAGGAGATTAGATAGGACTCATAGGCTTTTACCCAATAAAGTAACGTTCGTGGCTGCCGTCACATCACCTTTTGGAGCACATATTCATAGTTTTGTTGTTAGTTGCAAAGCTAAAAAATGTGAAAAAAAGACTTAGTTGTGGTGACGCATTGACCTGCAGCTTTAACCACCGAGGTGAACGTTAGGTTGGTAGGTGACAGATAGGTTGTAAGTAGGTGAATCCACCGAATGTAAAATGTAAACAAACTTCTTAAATAAACTTGTTTATGGTGACAGACTGATCTCTAGGTCTGCCCGCGGTCTAGGTTAAGTTGGAAGGTGAGAGATTGGTTGTCATCTTGCGAAGCCAACGAATGTGATATTTAAAAAATCTGACTGTGGTGACAGAGTGATCAGCGCCTTAGCCTGTTCAAAAAAACTTAGCCAAAAACTTAACGTAACAGTTGCTAAACGGTTTACGGTGTATGTAGCATGTTTTCTAAGTCACTGGTCAAAGCCGACATTCCTGTATATCCGAAACAGCAACAATTACGTTCGACCAATATGCTATCAAAGGAACGCAATGGAGCATGATATTACTATCTGGAGAATCATGTACCAAACAAGAGGGCACATCTGCTCCAATTTCACAACTGATGGAGCCACTTTAATTACGCCGCTACCGTGACGAGCTGCCGTAGACGTCAGATCGCACCGATTACGACCAGGTAAACTACGACACAAAGCTGTTGCTAAGTCAAGACTTTAAAATACGAGTATTCCGACAGTTACAGTTACAGTTTTTCTTTTCGTCTATAATGTATCTTTAGCCATCACTGCTTTCCCATAAATAAATGTAATTTCTGTGAAGAGTGTTTGCAATCAGTGTTGATGTTATATGCGTCGTAGTTATTCCTGTGTCATTACCGTTTGATAATTCTATCTCTCTTTTTTAATTTATTTTGTTTGTTATTGCATGTATTTTTACGTACCTTTTGCGAAGGCTCATGTTTTTATATAGGCCTATGTGTGCAGTGTTTCCAATAGACGTTTTGTTGTAATACATCGCAATTTGCGTAAGCTGTGGCGTCCGCCATTATATTCCGAGCGCCGACCAATCATAGCAGTGCTATTCGTTCGCTATTGGTGCAAGACATACAGTCGGTGGGAACTTTAAATCTGGCAGCCGTCCAACAACAAGAACTGTGCTTACATTCAGAGAACATCATACTGCTGCATACTCATGACGAGGCGCGAGTTTAATTGGCTTTCGCAGGTATACCCGAGTAAAATTACGGGCTGTTCCGCCACTATCTATGAAATAAATGACGCTATTTTTGGTCTTCTTTTGGGGTACATTAAAAATTTCTGAAATGGTTTCTTTCATAAACTTCGGAAGTAGTTCTTTAAGTCTATATCAGCAAGGTCTAGTTCATCACGATCTTTCGTGTCATATTATTATATAAATGCACGGTCAAATCTACGCAGAGAAGATCTCTTAAAACTGTTTCCTTCCAATGAATCACAGTTGTCATTTGCGTTCAAGATTAGTTTTATGTCGTCGTTCAAATTTAATTGATGCGTACGGGACTCCGAGATATTTAACAGAAATGACTGCTTCCATTGAGTGTCTGGCAATCGCGTAATGGAACGATAATGGACATTTCACCTTACATTTGTTTGTGTTGAGGGTCCACTCCGAATCCTTGCATCAGATGCCTTTCACCTGCAGTCTTCCCACATTTCAGTGCAATTTCTTAACTCTTTGGCCTTATACACAATATAATCATGTGCAAATATCATTGTGGAGCTTTCTAAATTCTTGAAACAGTCATTTGACGTACGCCCGAAGAGCCTTTTACGCCTGAATATTCCACTGTGTTATGAATGACTATGATAAACATCTAGAATGTAGTATATTCTTCCTTCCAGCGTGCCTACCGCGCAATTTATTTCATGAAAATTAAGTCGCCGTTGTTCCAATACTCTGCTGACCAGCTTGTAGATGTTCCTGTCTATGGTAGTTGTTTCTTTTTAGCTCATACGAGAACTCAAATATTTGATTCCTGCAGGTCATTTATTAGCTATAGAAAATAGAGTAGCGGATTCCTCATAAGGTTCACATCATCACCTTCAGTCCTGTATGGCGATGAACAGTCCACGATAAATGATTTTATGACGGAATGGTTTTTAACTGTATTCTTTAAAATTTTGTACATGGCTGGAGCAATAACTTGTTTAGGTTGTCAACATTTCTTTCTGAAGAAGAAGTTCATATGGTAGAGAAGTTTTAATAAACCTCCCATTTTGCAGCTGATTGGCAGTTTATTATTTCTACAAGGAGATTAACTGTAAAAGACAGCTATTGTGAAAAAAAAGATTTACTCACTTCATTGCCCAACACACATGAAAATCACACAAACAAAATTTCATGAGCAGCAACGCTATCTATGGTAAATCTAGAACCTGCCAACGTTTGCACGCGTAACGAAACTATTACCAACTGCTGAACACAGGGTGACTTAACCAGGGTATGGGAGCAGCTACGGGTGCAATGTGCACCGCGTACTTGTGAGAGGCAAAAAATAAGAAAAGGGAAATGTAAAAGGACGAACAAGAAAAAGGAGAAGAAGAAGGAATAAAGAATAATGAAAAGGACTAGGCGACACTAAAATGAGAAGGAGGCTGAGATGTATGAGAGGGAATCAAGAGAAGGCTCTAATTAAAATGTGTTGAACAACAGTTCTATGTCCTACCTTTTTCCTTGTGGAGACACTGTTGTTTCTTCTTTCCAGATATCAGATTGAATCACTCTAGTTACGCAGAATGATCCAACAGAACTTCAGTTTTATTTTGCACTTGTGTTTTTGTTAAGCTTTGAAGTGATTGGAAAAGAAAGACTGAAAACGGAATTCAGCTATTGTCGCAAGTAATACGACCTTGGATAGTGTTCTGTGCCTTGTCTTGAATCGTATACGAAAAAGAAATAATGAAGCGTACAACTTTTACTCCAATGTAGACTGATGTTTTACTCAATAAATGAATAAACACCATAAGTGCCGATGCAGCCTAACTCTTCATCGGGCGCACCGATTTTCGTGACACGAAAGGGCGCGCGGCGTGCTTTATGCACATGCAAAGAACAGCTGTCTTCATCCGACCGACGTAAACATATACGAGCCAAATCATAATTTAACCTTAGTTTAATTAAGCAACGATAAAATAAATCTATATTATATGAGCCAAATCACTCTTTAATTACACAATAATAAAATAAACTTCCTTCTGTTGCGGCGTACAAGCGTTACCACACAGTTCAGGTGCATCAGATCCCCACCAAAAATGTATTTCATCACTAATAATCTCGTAGGAAGCTGCTTCATCAGGGGACTGTGCTGTCAGCTCGCAGTCTGGGTCATTTTCTAGCACTGATCGTAAATTTTTTCTCGCCTGGCTCGCTGTTTATTTAATTGCTGCTCATTTGGACGTATAACAACACAGCTTATTACTGTGTTAGCTGAAGCTCTAATGAAGAAACAGAAGTGGGAACTACAATGGAACGGTACGAAACAATGTTATTTGTGGTTGATGCGCCGTCTACATAGGCGTCCCCGCTCGAGGGCTAAACTAAAAAACGGGCAGTGTTGGCAAAAGGCGAAGGATACCAATGTTAGCCCTGGGCGCCAGTACGCGCGACATAACGTTCGTAGTGCTGCATGAGTACAAGCCTTTGTTACGAACCACGCGGGGTAGCCGCGCGATCTGTCCGTCTTGTCACGGTCCGTGCGGTTCCCCCCGTCGGAGGTTCTAGTCCTCCCTCGGGCATGGGTGTGTGTGTGTTGTCCTTAGCGTAAGTCAGTAAGTCAGTTTAAGTTAGATTAAGTAGTGTGTAAGCTTAGGGACCGATGACCTCACAAGTTTGGTCCCATAAGATCTTATCACAAAATCCCAAAATTTTTGGTCCCAAGCGGGTGGCTACCTTGTATCTTTGCGCCTGCTGAACCGTGCGCTTAATTTGTTTGAAGCAGCCACCTCAGTTGTTTTGCACTGACTTCCTTATTCGGTCAGAGACTACTGACTTATTGCATTATTGCCCTTACTGGCATGACGTGTGTTTATACGATCGTTTTCAGACTCGATAGCTGTAGGTTAGAAATTCTACTTATGAGGAGCCTTTCGCC
Organism: Schistocerca serialis cubense; assembly: GCF_023864345.2. NCBI lineage: Eukaryota > Metazoa > Arthropoda > Insecta > Orthoptera > Acrididae > Schistocerca > Schistocerca serialis. Next base: position 242,607,251 of record NC_064641.1, on the reverse strand, counting down.
GAGCTGTTGAAATGCACTTCCCCTATCACATGAGGGCGCCTCAGCAGCTGAACTTCCACCACTATCATTGTATTCTCTCTCTCTTGGTACGGCCCAAGGTATTTTGTGCGCCCTATGAGTACGGGACAAGATATTTCGTGCATACTGTACCGTAATTACATCATACCGTGAAACTCACGTAAAGCATCCACAATGCTGGTTGCCTTCAGCTTGGCAATGTTACATTTCAAACTCTATGGAAGATTTAAACTGTATGCCGGAATGGGATTCAATCTGTAACCTTTGCCTTTCACTGGCAAATGCTATACGATCTGAGCTATGCAGGCACGACTCCCGACTGGTTCTAACAGCTTTAATTTCCCCAGAGTATCTCTCTAAACTTATCAAACTTCTCATAAGTTCTCCTAGGTACCTTTCGGGATTAGCATTCTTGGAAGAAAGAATGTTACGGAAAAATGGCTTAGAAACAGCCTAGGCGATTATTTACGGAACACATTTAGAATTACAGCAGAGCTTTTGAGGATAGCTAGGTCGTTGAAGCAATTGCCCGTGTACGGCGTAAGTTCCGTGTTCGAGTCTGGGTGCAGCAGACAGTTTTAATCTGCCAGAAAGTTTCAAATCATCGCATACTCTTCGACGGAGAGAAAACTCATTCTGTAAATGTTATACTTCCAGTGCTAATTCAGTACGAACAGCTATGCGAGTAGCATTACACTAGTTCCTGACTCATCAACAGGTGAGGCGGAGAACAGCTGGAGCTAACAGCCGCCTACCTGGGACTTGATGTTGCGCTTGCCCATGCGCGAGATGAGCTTGGGCCGGCCGCTGCCGCCCCCAGTTCCACAGGAAGCGCCGCCCCCGGAGGCTGCAGCACCGCCGCCGTTGTCTTCGTACGTGGGCGACGGAGACTTGTCTCCGCCGCCGCCGCCACCGCCGCCTCCACCGCCTCCACTGCCCCCCGCGGACTCTCCGCCCCCACCAGACACAGTTCCTGGACCCAGCATCGCCGTGCCGCTCCCGCTGTCGCTGCTGCTGCGCCGCCGAATCCTCCTGGAGCCACAGAAACACAAGGCGTATCCTAAGGTGCAAATCCCATCTCTGATTGTGTTACACAACTGTAAACAGTGACGACAAAGGTTACACCAGTTAATGCCCACAATAATTTTGTTTTGCGTTTATACCGCTTTCGACGTTTGAGTCAATATCAGGACCCTTGTACGACAAGATACTGTGTTCGCAAACACACATGTGAACACTAATTTGACAAACTAAGTAAACATTTAACTCTACGGAAGTTAAAAGGGGTACCGTAACATCTCTTGACCGATCGCTACGTCAGAGTACTGAAAGGGTCTCTCGCGTAAGAGATCGCCTGCTCTTCTAAACTGTAGTCAAGATTTTTGTGTCTTATTGATGAAAAACAAAGCAAGAGGCACAGATTCGAATTGGAAATGGATCACACCTCTCACGTTTTAGTAGATGCGAACCACGTCGCTTCCTGTCGAATGGAATTTGGAGTCATCTCAGCTTTTGATTAATATTATGTATTGTGAAATCATGTTTGTAAGCGTCCAGCTTTCTGAGCCGTACAGTACTATGGGGCAGATAATAGTGTTGTATATCTTCATCTTTGTGGTGATTGACAAAGCTTTACTTTTGAGTGGGTTGACTTGTGAGTACAGATATCTTGACCCTGAGGCGATTCTTTTATTTATATGCATTGTTATGATATTTTTACTGTTGAAACGTGATCCAAGGTATTTAAACTGGAGAACTTTTCTGAATTCGGAATGTTGGTCAATTTCAAAGTAAGGATTTGGGTTTATGACTCGACCTATTTCCATATATTCAGTTTTCTCTTGGTTAATCAAAAGCCCGATTTTGCTGGCACTGTGCCTGAGAGATCAGTTCATGTCTTTCAATTCTTCTTCAGTTCTTCTTCAGTTTCTTCTTCAGTTTCACTCAGCAACACTATATCATCTGCATAAGCCAGGAGTTTTACTTCACTGTGTTCGAATCGGAGACCATTGTATAGATGAATGAAAGAAAAAACTGAATGTTTTTGAAAGAAAAGGAATGAGAAAAATCTGGGGGCCTGTGTTGGAGAATGGCGTATGGAGAATTCGAAAGAACAATGAAATTTATCAGTTAATGAAGCAACCCACTATCATCCAGAAATTAAAAAGTAGGAGACTACAATGGTCTGGACATGGGGCCAAAATCTAAAACAACAGAATCACCAAGAAAGCATTTGAAGGAACTCTCCACGCAACAAGACCATTGGGTCGACCTCGTACAAGGTGGAAAGATGACATAGAGAAGGACATCGCAGCATTAGGAATTTCCGCAGGGTGGAGAGTCTGCGAGAGATAGAAGGCGGTGGAAGCAGATAGTTGATGCAGCGCGTGGTCTACAGGGCCTGTGATCGCTGAGAAGAGAGAGAATGAAATCATCTGTGTTTTGAAAGCAACATATGAAGACTTTCCTACTGGCTTGCTAGGCCAAACGCAAGAAAGGATTTTCTGTTGGGGGATGATAATGGTTTTTATAGATATAGAAAAGGCATATGACTCAGTTAACAGGGAAAGACTCTGGGAAGAAATGAAGAAGATAGATATAGAAGATGGATACATTAATGTAACAAAGACATTGTACAGAGGACACAAATGTAGAATTATAACACCATTGCGGAACTCTGAGTACTTCGAAATAAGACAAAGAATTAAACATGGAAGTATTCTATCTCCTGCACTTTTTACTGTTGTGATGGAGGGAATGAATAGGCAGTTAAAGATATAGTAAAAGAAAAAGACAAAAAGATGATTTTAGCAGATGATATGGTGATACAGGGTGATAAAGAGGTAGATGTACAGTTACAACTTGATGCGTGGAAGGAAATAATGAAATGGTATGGATTAAAAAGAAATAAAGATAAGAGTGAAGTAATGGTATTTGGGAGAGACAAAGGGATCAACGGAAATGTTACTTTGAATGGAGAACCCCTCAAAGTGGTAGACAGTTTCACTTATTTAGGTAGTGAAATATCTAGTGATGGAAGAATAACCAACGAAATTAATAGGAGCGAGGAAGGAAATTTCTGCCAAACAATATAACACCTGATTTGCAATAAGGAAGTTTCAGAAAGAGCAAAACTCCTTATGTATAAGAGTTATTACTTCCGTACTGTCAGCTATGGAGGAGAAACAAGGACAATGACAGAATGGGACTGGAGCAGACTGCAAGCAGGGGAAATGAAATTTCTCAGAGCATTTAAGGGGAAAACAAAGATGGACAGAGTAAGGAATGTAGATATTAGAAATAACAAGAAAGCATGTGAGAAGAAATTGAAAAAAGAGATTAAGATCGTGCGGGCATGTTAAGAGGATGCGTGGGCAGAGACTCCCCAAAATTATGGAAGAACTAAAGATGGATGGAAAAAGACCTAGAGGGCGCCCATGAACACGGTGGAAAACGGGAATGAGAATATCTGTGGAAAGGAGAGGTGTGACCTGGCAGCGAGTGGGGGAAGAAAAGTGGTGGGAGGACCGAACCAAATGGAGAGGACTCGTCAGCACCCAGACCCGGCAGAGCGGCATTCGGATATAGATAGATAGATTGGGAAATCATTTTATTAGAATACGGTAGTGCAGCGCAATGTTTCTGTGGGAGTGGGGTTTGTCTGTGGGTTGTGCAAGTGCAGACCCTTAACAAAATGCTGTTTAATATTATGATAACATGAACCATTCAATTAGCAGGGCACACGTATAATAAAAAACAAACCAGAACCTCGTGCTTGGATTTTCAAATGACTTAACATCTCACACAATAACGAGAATTTTGGGAAAATAAGCTTTTGCCCCACAATATTAATAAAGCCTTTAGGATAGCTCACTGAATTCATAATCAGACAATCGTAACCTAATATACATATATCATCGGATATAAATACATTGCCCCACTGAAATTAATGTAACAAAAGGGGCACCTACAACAACACACATTAATCAAAAAGATAGGAAAAGGTCACCCAGTACGACCAACACTTCAAGCAAACACGGACAGACAAGATAGACGACATCCACAACATGTAGTGACCCAATAAACAAATGTGCATCAATTATCAAAGCACATTGAATCACTAAAATCTTATCACTACGATAGATTTCTTGAGGTAATGCACTGCTCTACAGTATTCAGGTACCAAATGCCTTAAATGTGTTTCATCAAAATACATTGCATTACACGGTCCTCAAATTGCAGGTGCAGTGGTGCCAACTCCATGCTTTATCAGATTAAAACATCGGCAATACACATACGCCCCCACAGGCTCAAATGACAGTGGAACAGAATGGCACGAGCCACTGTTATGCTCAGCGTTCCACTCATTTTAACATAAATTTTTCTTGCGCGAGCGCTTCCTGGCTCCAAGCTGCCGTATTCTCTGCACGTACAGAGCCAGTACAGAGGCAGACACCGACTGCTGCTCCAACCAAACGATGCCTCATGTTAACGGCAGGTCACTCACGATGTTGATTGTCTGCAACCTCACTGTCTCGCTGATTCCACACTGCCTGCTACGATGCCAGGTGTCGCTGTTGAGGCTCCTGCGGGATATTTTCAATTTTGCTTGTGGACTGCATCTCCACTGCTCCACTGCGACTGCCTCATCTGATGGTGACAGCAGCCCCACGTCCTCTGCCTACCCATAATGGCAGCAGCGACTTTGGTCAGCCATACTTGTACTATGAAAGGTCCACCGTGACGCCATGCCTCCCCCCCCCTCCCCCTCTGCCGCACGAATCACTTTTCTGCCGCAGCCTATGGGCTGACTCACAGATCCTGTTGATGAAGTCGGTTCTGTCCTGCTCTTTAGACTGACCACAACTGAACTGCACCACAACAGCTAACCACAGCGTGGCGTTCTGTCCACTGAAATCGCCTGTAAGTGCAGCCCAAGTGGCGGCAGAGACAGAAGAACCACGCTGTCACCGCCATTAGGCAGGGAGGGGAAAACAACTGTGCTGTGAATTACAAATTCGCAGCACACTATTTGTTGCTGCAAAAAATTGTACGACGTGTTTGATATTAGAGTTCTTACCGAGTAGTTCTGTGTTGATCGGTGTGCTCCTTGTGTGTCGCGTTTTCAATACCAGTTCTAAATATTCTGGAGAGAAGTAGTGTGGTAATTCCGACACGTTAGCGCGTCACTAGGCACCTCCAACTTCGGCGGTGGATCCTCCCGTTGAGGCGACCGCCGTTCGTCGGGCCGACGTCGTACGCACGGTTGACGCTTGGTCGTTCAAACAGTATCGCACTTTTTCCGCCTTCCGCCTCACCACGCTACGTAATCAAGTCTCGTACGCCGGCCCTTGGCGTCCGTTACAGAACTGACCTTTAAGAACAGCAGCTGCTTCCCTGCAACGAGTCTGCAACACAGATGCACATGCCGGTGCTCACAGCGCGCCAACTTGCACGCATTTGAACTACGTATCCTTAACGCCCCCGCAAACAATCAAACGTGTCTGACAACATCGCTCTTATCCAGCTACAGCTTTTCCAACGAAGCCCGTACACGTTCAAACACTGTTTGTTAATTTAACCTCAATTGAAACAGACGCCATTCTTATTCGAGTGTATTTTGGGAATTAAGAGTAGCGAGAACGGCCATAAATGCAGACACAGCAGTCCTAGCATCGACTTTGGCTCTGTGTTTAAAGAACAAGAAGAAAAAGAGCAAGACTCGGGCTTAAGACAAGAGATTTACCCATGAAAGTATGCTAAAGGAAATATTACTCTCAGAACCCGATGATTACATCTACTTCCTGCGTGTGGACAGTGAAGCATTTAACAACTTGTTTAGCTATACTTCACTCTAACGTTGAGAAAGAAGACACAAATATGCGAAAATTTATTCTGTTCTACTTGGTCCTCTAATCACAGTTTATTACAACACCGTAATGTGGGCCCATATAGCCCACATCGACCTTGGCAGTACCGGAGAACTTCGATTTCTTTTATTTCATTCCCCTCCACTGCATGCGTAAAATATTGTTCTTGTTCGTAACCTCTTCATGCGTAATGTATGGCTGCGAAAGATGTGGTACCTCTACCATTTTGGTAACTGTGACTGCTGTTTTGTTTTTATACTAGACTGTTGTTTTCATAGTAGCGGAAACTCACGACACAGTGAGACAAAGCATAATAAAATAATTTTTCACTAAACATATGCGATGAAACGTCGACACAAACAATGTCCGCCATCTTGTCAAACGATCCACGATTGACAAACACGTCAAACTGCACCGTACACGGTCAAATATTCCAAGCACAGCTAAGTATGACAACATGTTTGATAGAATGAGATTTTCACTCTGCAGCGGAGTGTGCGCTGATATGAAACTTCCTGGCAGATTAAAACTGTATGCCCGACCGAGACTCGAACTCGGGACCTTTGCCTTTCCCGGGCAAGTGCTCTACCAACCTTCTTTCTTTTTTTTCCAGAATGGTGTAACAATAACAAACATAAACTGCTTCTAGCATTTTTTCTTTAAATATATAAGATGATGACTTTATAAAATAAAATTTTTCAGGGAAGCGTAAATAAGTGGACTTTTTTTTTTACATAATAGTGAAAAAAAATATCCTGCTTCTGTCAGTACAAAACAAAAACTGTCTACGCTCCTCTTTTAGGCGCGTACGTCGGTAATCCCGTCATACCTCGCGTTGGTGTCGGGTACGTTTACACGTGTGTTTGTGGATCCTCTCCACTGTCCTGGTCCTTTCTAGTTCTGATACTTACAGACAATAATTACATTCTCCTACCCGGGACACCCCAACTGGGTGGGGGATCAAGCAAGGCACTCCATAAAAAATTTGCGTAATATGTTCCATATCTCAGATGTTTCATAAGCTGTGAGTGATGTTCCTGTAGTAAGGCCCAAAAGTCAAGCACATTGTTACTGCCGTCTCGGAAAAAGATAACGCACAGTCAAACCCCGAATCCAAGTCACTGCGTTTGTCTTCGTTCAGGGATAATATGTCCTATCTGGGAGAAGTAGTGTGCGTGGTTCTATTGTTTGCGGCCCCACTCGAAGGAGGAAGGCGATCATTTTTTTGACCAAACACCATACGTCCGCCGCAGGACCACATATCAGGCGATGCTCCTCAGTGTCTATAACATTGCACTGCGGACACAGAGGCTCGTTCGTCATATGAATTGTATGCAACCTGGAACGTGTCACGTATTTCCCATTTACCACCTGATACCACAGTGCGCGCGTTCCCGTATCAAGGTGTGGGTGGTGCACTGTACGCCATACCACTGACCACGTAACTGTTGGTTGGCGGCGCTCTACGGCATTATTCGGCCATCGTCGAGTCAAGATGTGATATATATCACGTGCCGTTGCCGTCCTGGTAGTCGGTAGTTCCATATGTACATAACTGTGTTCCACAAAGAAGGTTCGCATATGGGCAAGCGATGGTGAGATGTGAGCCACCGCTACCGGAGCCGAACGAGAAGGTGGAGCGAGTTCGTCTATCAAGGTGCCCGTCAGACTTGTCTGATGTCGTGTCCACATCTTTGTCATTGTGGTTACATAAATAGCCACAGCTCGGTCGCGTACGTGGACTAGTCCAAGACCTCCACGACTACGAGGAAGGGTGAGGGTATCGTATCCTACCTTAAAAAGCAGACCTGTGCTCACAAAATATCCTAGTGCCGCCAGGATTCGGCGGGCTAACGCCACCGGCATAGGAAGAACTTGCGCCAGGTGGGGGATGCGAGAGGCTAGATAAGTGTTGGCAAAGGTGACCCGTTGTATCATATCCAGTGTCCTTAACTTGTGACTTCGAACACTCGCACGAATTGTTTGCAGATGTCTGTAACTCAGTGCCGCCGTGCGTCGAATGTCTGTAGTGAAGATAATTCCTAGGCATTTCATCTTGTTGGTCGGCTGTAATGGTGCTACACTTCCTGTCGGGAGTCCTCTCCCGATGTTCATTGCTCTCGACTTTGCCATGTTCAGGCGACTTCCCGTAGCCATACAATACAAATTAATCCAATGCAAGGCCGCTCTTGCCTCGTCGCCTGACCGTGCTAAAAACACTAGGTCATCTGCGTATGTTCGGCATATAAACTTGTGCCTTCCTGGCAGATTAAAACTGTGTGCCCGACCGAGACTCGAACTCGGGACCTTTGCCTTTCGCAGGCAAGTACTCTACCAAATTTTTTTTTTAATTCAACAAACGGAGAGTACATATATATATATATATATATATATATATATATATATATATATATATATATATATATATATACAAAGCAACAGTTCTTCAAGGCACCAGTTAAACACATACAAATGAGTGGTACGTAAACAAATGATTAGAATAACATTAAATACAACAAAATATAACACATCCTGTTTTCTTTGTTTTTTTTAATAATTTGTATTAAAACAAACTAAAAGTACATATATATTCACTGTGCAAGAGTTCTTCAAGGTACCATTTAAACATATACAAATGACTGCTAGTTAAACAAAAAAATATTAAAAAGAAAAATATTAAATACAACAAAATATAACATATTCTGCATGAGAACGTGGATAAGGGTGTTGCATCATGTGACAGGTAGGCATGGTACACCCCAACTTTGAGGGGGGTCAAGGAAGACGCTGCGGAGATAACCGGCAAAAGTTTGTCGGTAAGATGGTTTTCGGGTGAGGGTGCTATGCGCGGTCACAACTTTGTACCAGAACTCAAGGACTGTATGCGGACCACTCTGAAAGAGGTATTCTAAAGCCTGTCCTCGAAACCAGATGAAAGCATGGTGTTTAGCAAGAGGGTAGTGAAATGTCTGGGGCAACAACAGGAAATCCGGGGTTACCGTCGTTGGCGGGGCACGGAGGTAAAAGCCCACGATTCGTTGGATGAGGAGCCATACGTTTTGTTTCAAGGGGCACGTAAGACGGTGCTCGTCGGTGTCTTCGAGCTGACAGTCAGGGCAGAGTGGGGAGGTGGCCAGTCCTATGCGATAAAGTCGACTATTAGTCGGGAATTTTCCATAGACTAAAATATACCAGAGTGCAGACACAGACGACGGTAAAAAGGGTGCATGCACACACCCCCAAACCGTGCGCCAGTGAATGTCAGGATGCTGTAGCACCATGGGGTCGCAAGGGTTGGACAGCATAAACAAACGATAATAATCTTTTGTACGGGGAGGACGGGTGACTGGAAGATCGGCCGGAACGTAGCTGAGTTCTATGAAACAATTGGCGACGTGGAACAATAATGTAGAAATAGGTGCCACATTGATCGGTGGATCGAGAGAAGCTGGTCGGAGGGTATCTAAGAGACTGCGTGTTAAGGACGGGACCGGCCCCTGCCAGTGTCGCAACAGAGTGTGGACAAAGAGTGCAGAACATCGTGCCCGCCCGAGGCCACCTTTTGCAGGAGGCAGTGTTAGAGTGTTGTAGCGGACTTTGAAAAGTGCCCCTGCTGACACGAAATATCCAAAGGCTGATTGGATGCCGCGGCCAAGGAGTAACGGCATTGGGAGGATCTGGGCGACGTGTACCAGTTTAGGGGCGACATACATGTTGACATAGGACACACGTTGGAGTTGGTTTAAGTTACGGTGCACTTGACCGCGGACATGGTGCCGAATCGACTGCAAAAGCCGCCGGTAAGCCAGGGCCACTGTGCGGTGTGTGGAGCTCGTAAATTCGATACCCAATTAACGAAGGGTGGCACTGACTGGGAGTGGGGTCGGCACCATAGCCGGGAGGCCGCGCCCAATGTGCATCATAGTCGATTTACGGACATTAAGAATGCTACCAGAAAGACGTCCATACTGGTGGATCCATTGGATGGCGTCATTGAGGTCCGTGGAGGAGCAGGTGAGAAAGAGGAGATCGTCCGCATAAGCCCTACAGAGAAAGGTGTAGTCACGCAAAGTGAGGTCCTGCAGTCTAGAGGTAAGTCCAGTGATGAGGGGCTCAAGTGCAATGGCATATAGTAGAGTAGACATAGGGCATCCTTGACGCACAGAGCGGCGTATAGGAATCGGTCCTACAAGCCTCCCATTGACTTGTACCATCGAGACCGCGGGAAGTAGTAACCGGCGAATGTCATCGACAAAAAATAATGGGAGGTGATGGAGGGAGTGCATCGAGCTCACGGAGGACGGCGTAGTGAAAATTTGTGGTGTCTCGATGCCATGCTGCTGCTTCCTTGCTACATTGTGTGAAGGCCTTTCTGATTGCAGGTTTGGCACATTTGAGCCACCAATGGAACGTGGATGTGTACTGCTTAAGGCGTCTTTCGCAAGACGCCCATGTAGTGGCAATACATTGTCGGCTGTGTGGATCATTAAGGAGGGAGGTATTAAGCTTCCAGTAATCTCTGCTGCGCCACACTGACTGAGGTGGCAGAGCCAGGGAGCAAATGACGGCGCAGTGGTCCGAAAATGCAAGGGGCCATCGTTTAGCTTGGGCGACTTCATTGCCAAGGTGGGCAGAGACATAAAACCGGTCCAGTCTGCTCGCAGAATGTGCTGTATAATGGGTAAAACCGGGGATATTGCCATGAATTTTCTCCCAAACGTCCGCTAGATGAAAATCTTCGATTAAGGTGAGCAGCGCCGGGCATGGCGAATAACCAGGCATTTGGTCCTGCGGATGGAGGACACAGTTGAAATCGCCTCCCATGATAAGGCGATCATAGCGTCCAGAAAACGGGGCGCCACGTCATGTCCGAAGAAAGTGGACCGCTGCCGACGGTTCGTGGAGCCAGACGGAGCGTAGATATTGATGACGCGCGTGTCGAAGATGGTAACAGCCATGCCTCTTCCACAGGGAAGGATTGTCGTGTCCTTGAGTGGGATTCCTTCGCGTATGTAGAAAGCCGCTCCACGCCCTGATTGATCACATGTGGACGTGTGTGAGTCGTAGCCGTAGACTGGTGGTAGTGTGGCAACGCGTATTTCCTGAAGAAGGGCGACATCGACGTCAGAGGCCCGAAGCATGTCACATAGGAGTTGCAGCTTGGGTGCAGTGCCGATCATGTTGATGTTCAGTGTGGCAAACCGGTACGTTTGTTTCAGTGGTGGTGGACGCGCATCTGCCATCACCAAAGGAAGTAATAGGAGGGCACCGACAGGAAGTCCCGTCCCATCAGCTGCAGCGCCTCGCTTTTGATGTTAACAGGCAGCCTTGTCCGGCGGAGGCAACTCATCCGGAGGAGGGGGGCGTATCTTCGTCAATGTCGTCGGCCCATGCTTCTGTGCCGTGGGTCTGTCCAATGTCCATGGGAATTGCGTCGTGGTGAGAGAGATCTGGAGTTGTCGGCGGGGAGACAGGTGTCTCAACCGGCGCACCGATCGTTACATTGTGCGTGGCGACCACCATAGTGGTCCCGTCCTGCGAAACGTCTTGTTCATCGTGAAAGTTGTCCGCCGACCTCTGTGTGGAAATGTCGGCTGGTTGGGTGTCGTCTTCGTCGTCGCGGGTGGCGACGCTTTGAGAGCCCGTGGGTGAACGGCGACGGCGTTTGCGCCTACGTGGCGAGCGTTGTTTGCGCACGTGTTCCTCAGTGTCGGACGACGGCAAGGAGGAGCGTCGACCTGGTTCGAAGGCGTCGGTGGGTACAATGAAATTGTCAAACAGGTGTTATGAAGAAGTACTGTTCTCCTCAGCGTCCGGTGCGGGAGCCTGTTCGGCGGCAAGGTTGTCAGGTGGGACGTCCGCACCGTACATAGGTGACTGGGACGGTGGGACGTGCCGATCGGAAGGACCGGGCGACGGACTGGACGAAACTGTAGACGTGGCAAGAGCCGCTGCGTAAGTGACCGGTAGGGCGGTCATCGTGGGTGTGACGGAGGCTTCCGACAATGGGAGCTGCGCGACACGTCGTTGAATGCATTCAGACCGTAGGTGACCTTTCCTGCAACCGGAACAGGTCCGAGGTTGGCCGTCGTACATTATAATGGCACGGAAGCCTCCGATACGGAGATAGGAAGGCACGTGTTTCTGCAACTCGATGAGGACCTGTCGAACACCGTTTAAAACGGAATAGGTTTGAAATTGTACCCATCGTTCGGCAACATGTTCCAGAACGTTGCCATAGGGACGGAGCGCCTCGATGACGACGTCTGCAGGTAGTTCGAACGGCAGTTCGAAGATCCTTATCGTCTGTGTGCCGAGACCCGCGTGATCGACGGTAACGGGCCCGACGTTGCCATCGGAATGACAGAAGCGCAGTCCACGTTTTGCCTCTTGAAGCACCTTGTCGCACGCCGCATCGTTGATCATTTTGACGTAGACGGTACTGCTAACTATGGACAAGTGGATACCAATTAGATCCGTTGGTGGTATTTTAACTTCATCGCGAATAAATCGTTCTACCTCCAGGACCTTGGGTCGGACGAAGTCGGAACAAGAGTTGAAACGTAATGTCTTCTTCCGATAGTTGTGCGCCATGGTGGTCTAGAAGGGAAAACGGCACTTACAGCGGCCGAAGTAAACACAAACACGCCGTGCGCGCCTCGCCCGCAGCGCTCTGGCGCGTGACCGCCTCGCAGCACTGCCGGCGGCAGACTGTAAATTCAGGCAGTGGCGGGGATCGAACCCGGGACCGAAGGCGTTTTGATTATGAATGAAAGACGCTACCCCTAGACCACTGGTGTGATTTGACTGAGCTACCGAAGCAGGACTCACGCCCGGCCCTCACAGCCTTACTTCTGCCAGTATCTCGTCTCCTACCTGCCAAACTTTACAGAAGCTCTCCTGCAGGAGAGCTTCTGTAAAGTTTGGAAGGTAGGAGACAAGGTACTGGCAGAAGTGAAGCTGTGAGGACGGGGCGTGAGTCGTGCTTGGCTAGCTCAGATGGTAGAGCACTTGCCCGCGAAAGGCAAAGGTCCCGAGTTCGAGTCTCGGTCGGGCACACAGTTTTAATCTGCCAGGAAGTAACATGTTTGACAGTTTACGGGGGCCTTTACTTAGGCCACGGACCGAGCTCCACACTTTACTTCGCTGCGTGCTCCGTAGCTATCACGTTCTGGTTTTTCGTGATATGACTGTCTTGGATCTACTACTGGACTTCGTTTGGATTACTCTCTTTGGATCATTGTTGATGCTTGTACTTACGGAGTCAATAGAAAAGTATTCAGTTTGTTTCACTGTGTAGTAGTCTCTACAAGTAACCACAGCAGCAGATTTCATGAACCTCAAAGTGTTCTGGAGGTGTTACAATTTTCCAGTAAATGTATATACATGCTGTTTGCATTTGTTGTCTCGAGTCATTTTTTAAAATCGTTCTATGGTGAATTAATTACAGTATATGTTGTATTGTATTGAGCTGGAGAAATATAAACGACGGAGACGCTTCGTCCCCGCCGTAGCCTTCAGTGGTTCACAACGCCACAACAGGCTACAGCAGTCTGCTCACCCTACCGCCGCCCCACACCGAATCTAGGGTTATTGTGCGGTTACGCCCCCAGTGGAACCCCCGGGAACGACTTACACCAGACCAGTGTAACCCCAAATGCTTGCGTGGTAGAGTAATTATGGTGTACGGTTATGTGCAGACAGTGTTTTCCCAGGAATCGCCGGCACAGTGTAACTGAGGCAGAATAAGGCGAACGAGCCCACACTCGCCGTGGCATATGGAAAACCGCCTTAAAAACCATCCACAGACTTGGCGGCACACCGGACCCCGACACTAATCCGCCGGGCGGATTCGTGCCTGGAACTGGCACGCCTTCCCGCTCGGAAAGCAGTGCGTTAGACCGCGCGGCTAAACGGGCGGGCCACTATATATATTAGTAAGACCTTGACAATCCCGTTTATCATTCAGTCAAGACAGTGTGTTAGGCGTCAAGAGCCATCTTCAAGGCTCGTGCTATAGGCCTTTCACTCGCTAGCCCTAGTAGGAGCCTAGAGAATATGTTCACTCCAACCACACTCTGACACGGCCATCGGCCAAGAAAAATTATGGTACCACATTGAATTTATGAAGTGTAGTTAGGTGTTTATTTTGTTTCTTAATGTTATGTGGAGATGCATTATCGTATAATATTTTCATTTTACAGAGCTGTAGAGAATGACTGAAAAATCGAAACCGGAATAGATAATAAATAAAAATTGTGTTCATTGACTGATGTAAGCTTTATGGCAAAAGTTAATGAGTTCACGGACGCTATTGGTCAACAACACAGCGAATATTAACGTTTTATATTCATTAGACACGTCATAGGTCCACGTTGAATCACACTGGGTGTGCGTCTGTATAAACTGACCCCCACACTGGCATCTGAAAGAAAAGAGTGCAATAATAATCGCATCGGATAAAATCCCTCCCGCTGCATCGCCGGCGGATTTATATTACGTGACGCAGTGCTTTTTCCCGTCGCGCCGCCAGTTCGATGGATGCCCGATTTTCAACACCTCGCCACAGAATAGCGTCTAACTGTGCGCAGAATAGCATAATATCCTAGATAACAACATAAATACATTACTATATAAATATTTGCTATCGATGTAAGTGAAAGACTACTTTTTCACTTAAAAATTTATTTGGCTGCAATAAAGTTTATTGATAAACGGAATGTCGCCAATGTTGCACTTCGACAGTAACATGGGACATATGAGCGTTCCGTCTCTTCGAGTTATTGTCTTCTTAATTATGCATTTTTTCCTCGTTAAACGACATTTTAATTCTTTACTCAACCAATCCTTCTCATCTTCAAAAGTCTTCCACATCCTCGTATTTCAGAGGCTTCTAATCGCTTCAGTTCTACTTCCTGTTTCTTCCACGTTCCCCATTCTAACTTTATCCATAATTCACGAATTTTTGAATGTTCTCAAAGATTGCTTTATGGACATTATCAGCGGATTTTTTTTCCACAGAAAGCTCATATGCTATGTTGCATACTAGCCTTCGTTTCATCTTCACTCTTTATGTACTCTACTTTTGATGTAGCAATATTCATTAATCTCCGAAATAAGCTTAAATTTAGCTGTCCAGAATGTCCACCTGACGCATACGCCAATACCTTCGTTTCCTTTGCGTTTAAGTGCATCAGTTAGCACTCGTTCCAGTTCATTAAGCGTACGACTCAATTCCTATTCACTGTGAACAGCATCGCAGTGATTCTCCGTCAGTGATAGGCAAACTTGTTCCACAAAATATCGGGAGGACTGCCGGATATTTGTAACTCCCTGCCACAATATTGCGACGCAGAGTCTTCTGGCCAGTTCAGGTGATACTGGCGAAAACGCACTAAGCTCTGGTATTTAAGGCCCCGCCGGCACATGCGTGGTGGATTCACTTAGTGTTGCGCGTACGCTACTTGAGCGCGTTCGATCCTGCTGCGCCGCGCGCCAGTATCACCTGAAGATGGCCAGAAGACTCTGGACCGAAATATTGTGGCAGGAAGTTACAAACATCCGGCAGTCCTCCCGAAATTTTGTGGAACAATATATAATCCGGGAAAGTCTTAAATCCCACATCAAGCATCTCTACAGGGAGCAACTGATGCAGTGTATTCGAAGATTCGATAGGTTACGGGAAAAAAGAGCATGACTACTGATCTCTCTGACATTTTTATTAAGTTGCAGAGACAAGAATATTATCCCAAAGTTTGCAAAAATTGTGCAATTTATGAATAGCGCCGCTGCAGGTAACATCAAACGTAAAGCAAGTATGGCATTAGTCAGAGAAAGGATTCGTTTCAGTAGGCGTGAACTGGATTCCGTATCGAAGGACATGTACTTTCTTCATTTAGAATAGGCAGCAAGACTGTGTACGTTGTTTGGGACTGGGTGGATGGTGTGACATGGGCCTAAGCAAACTGGAGTCACGACAAGGCTGCGTAGAGGCAAATGGCCAAGTTCGATCGACTTTCGACACAGATGCTGGACGAAGTCCCTACTCGACGATCCGTTATTAATTTGGCGTGGAAATCTATATATGACTCGACTACTTCTGTGTTAGCAAGAGGTCTCAATTTTGCGCCTACAACTGTTTCACTCCCACTACTGGACTTCGTGAGTTCCATCGAAGAAGCTGTGCACCGTCTTGCTACAGATGAAGCTGAGGAAGTGCACCGGGAGACTTGTTGTGTGTTGACAAGAGCTACACCGCCGACGAGCAACATCTCGCCTATGGAGAGGACAGCCCTCCGGAACTTGCGAGCAGACCCGGATACAGTGGTACTTAAACAGGACAAAGGTAATGCTACTGCTTTAATGCTACGGGAGGACTATATTAATGAGATAATTTTTTATTAAGTGACTCAACATATCGCAAAATGGGAAAGGATCCTACTACCCAAGTGGCTCAAATGGCTCTAAGCACTATGGGACTTAACATCCGAGGTCATCCTAGACTTAGAACTACGTAATAACTAACCTAAGGACATCACACACATCCATGGCCAAGGCAGGATTCGAACCGGCGACAGTAGCAGCCGCGTGGCTCCGGACTGAAGCGCCTAGAACCACTCGGCCACAGCAGACGTCCTACCCGAGTGGTGCAGAAAACAGCAGAACTTCTGACTAATAGTTGCTTACCGAAGGAGATAATTAAGAAACTGAAACCAAGTTCAGTTCCATCTAGGCTGTATGGATTGCCGAAGATCCACAAGGATAACGTGCCATTACGTCCATTTGTGAGTAATACTGGAGCAGCCACCTACGACTTAGCAAAGTATTTGTCGTCTTTGCTCAAACCTATGGTAGGAAAGTGTCCACATCACATAAAGAATTATAGTGATTTCATCAGCAGACTTAAGTTACTGCATCTGCAAAGTTACGACTTGTTGGTCAGTTTTGATGTAGTTTCACATTCTACAAAAGTACCTCTTGTGGACTCACTACATCTCATTGGCAATAGGTTGGAGCTGAAATTACAGCGCTGTTTGAACACACCCTCTCCTCTACATATTTTTTATTTAGCAACAAGTTTTATGAGCAATCAGACGGTCTCGCCGTGGGGAGTTCTTTGTCTCCCCTGGTGGCCAATCCTTTATGGAAGATTTTGAGCAGCGAGCACTCGCCACAGTCACTTTTAAACCAACAGTATTTTGGCAATATGTTGATGATATCTTTATAGTTTGGCTTCGTGGTTGGGGTCGTTTGCGAAAGTTCCTACAACGTCTGAACTCTATACACGAAAACATAAAATTTACTATGGTGTTGGAGAAGGAGGGTTGCCTGCCGTTTTTACACGTCCTGGTGCGACTTAAGAGCAATTGCACACTTGGTCATTCAGTATATAGAAAGCCCACTCACACAGACCTTTACTTGCAAGCAGCTAGTTGTCACCATCCGGCACAAACGATGGGTGTTTTGAAGACATTGATTCACCGAGACCACGCCATCTCAGACTGTATTTGGTATTCGTTCCAGCAAGTGGAGAGAGTGCTGCAGACCTGTAAACTACGGAGCTAAGAAGAGGAAGAGGCCTTTAAAACGACTGTCGGTTTACCATATACTGATAATATTTCAGCGCAAATAGGAAGAATACTAAGAAAATAAAAAGTGAAAGCAACCTTTCGACCTCCTGCAAAAATAACATCGCCGTTGGGATCTGTCAAAGACGACCTAGAGATGGCAAGGCAGGTGTTTACAGGATTCCGTGCAATTGCGGGAAATCTTATATAGGGCAAATAACATGTACTGTGCAGGATCGCATTGTAGAACATCAGCGGCCTACCCGCCTTCTTCAGCCATGGAAGTCTGTCATCGCTGAACACTGTATTTCCACTGGTCGTGTCATGAATTACAGTGAGACGAAAATTGTGGCCCATATGTCTAACTTTTGGAGTTCTATTATTAATGAATCCGTGGAAAAACGACCGTCTGACAGTGAGTCTCTTATTTATCGAGACGCCGCTTTTCAATTGAATTCAGCATGCATTCCAATCGTTGAAAAATTTGTGTCCTCCGCAACCGGCGTAGTTCTGTGATGGAACTGCGACAAGATAATCGAATTGATATCGATGCGGAGAGTTTTCACCACGGAGGGAGCGCGGAGCAGGAGAATGGAACGTGCTCAAGTAGCGCACGCGTAACGCCAAGTGAATCCACCACGCACGTGCCGGCCGGGCCTTAATACCAGAGCTCAGTGCGTTTTCGAAAGTATCACCTAAAGATGGCCAGAAGACTCTGCGCCGAAATATTGTGGCAAGAAGTTACAAACATCCTGCAGTCCTACCGAAATTTTGTAGAATGATATGTACGCCGCGAAAGTTTTCAGTCTCAAGTAGGCAAACTTGTTAGGGAGAGAAATTAGTTGATGGTAAAACCATTAAATTGTTGCGCCACGTCATATATCACTTCAAACTTCTTCAAAGCTCGACGTTTCAGTCCCGTGATGGGATAATCTTTAGGATTGGACTGGTGTGCCTGGTTTGTTGAACACTGTCGAAAGACAGTGTCGTATTCACCTACAAAATAATACTTCCTTGCTGTTTACGGGAGAAGTGGAGTTACTGGGTGAAAATCTCCAGACTGCTTATAGTGGTCCATCGTCTTGGGCAAATACTGAAAGGTGGTATGGATACAGAGGGGTAACACAAAATATTATTGTGTTGTGCAGGCTGTTGTTGTATCGGCAAAACCCTTCGGAATAATGCTATGTATTTTCAGCCAAGACAAGCCAACGGGCTCCTTCCAACCTGCAACAATCATGCCTAATTGCCTCCATACTGCAGTGTTCTATTCAGTGATGAATGGGTGTGGCAAAGTATATATAATGGAAACTAGGAGAACTGCAAAAGAACCTACTGAAGAACGCCTCACATTGTAAGACAAGATGCACTATCAGCGGTAACAAAGGGTCAAGAAGAATGCGACCAGGTAATGAATGTTAAGAATATACAAGTGCTAACCACAGAAAATAGCATTTATAGAAACAAAGGCCGGTAAGCAATTCACATATAAAAGAATGAATGCAGTTTGAATAGAGACTTTTATAGGATTCCAACTTTGTAGCCACTTACTGTCAAGGAAGGAAACATCCAGCCACGGCGAGGGAGGAACATAATTACCAGTAAATCACCGAGTTAGTACAACAGCCATAATATTTAGGCTCCCCTCCCCCTCTTTCCACAAATTTTCTTTCAGTATTTAGTCATGATGGTGACTCATCATTGGCAGCCTGGAAACGTTTAGCCAGAAATTCCACTTCTACCGGAAAAGCGAACGAGAACAGCTTTTAACAAGGGAATACTGTCTTTCACAGTGTTCTGTCATTCAGAGACACCTGAGGAATCCTGAAGAAGATCCCAGTGCAAAGATCGGAACGTAGAGCATAGAAGAAGCTTGAAGACGAATTTGACACTAAGTAATGACCCAGAAGCTTTTACCATAGATACAGAAAAACTTGCAGACTTAGAGAGGAATTCGTTCTTTTCCAAAGAGACTGGGAAAATAATTTGAATAAATACCTTAGTATTTCACATTATCTCACACAGCTATGAGCCGTGATGCATTCCAAATCAGGACTGCTTCCTTATATCGACAGGAGCCATTCACGACGAATGTCTCTGACCACTTCTGGATTACCGAAGGATGCCTTCCCACCAGTAGGCAAGTTGGTGGAGCAGAGAGGAAATACGTGGACGTGTGCGCCATACTCGACGAGTCTTGTCGAAAGAACTGTGTGTAGCTCACGAATCCGCTGCTGGCGCGGACATCCGCGTGGGCTGGACAACTCGTGAATTTGGCAGTCTGGCTTAGGGTGTGTGTTGTTGACGCTGGGACGCCAGCTATCAGCCTCTAAGCCATTTAGAGGAAGCAAACTTGTCTTGGGAATACTTCTCTCCTTAGGAGTATGGAATTTCATGGTGCGCGCCCAATTCAAACCACGGATAGCAATTTTGAACTCGTTAAACAGATGTTGTAACATAGGGCGTACTGATTTTCTTTTTAGTTTGCAAGTAATTTTCCTGTGACTGCGTTGACCGGCTCCAGATAGAATAATGGAACTAGTCGATTTCCCGCCAAGGAAACGACAACGGCATAGAGCCCTCGTAGCAGATATGCTACGTAACATTTGTGTGGCAGGAGAGAAGCGCAAGACGGGTGCAGATACCAAAGCAAATGAGCAAGAATTTACTATTGGCAAACGAGTGTTGGTAAAACCCACCGTTTGTCCAATAAACAAAAGACGCTATGCCACAAATTCTTCCCTGCCTATGACGGACCTGTACGGATTAGGCGATTAGCACACGCGGGAAGTCACTTGGCTTACATCACGTAAGCCATATCAAAAACTTTGTGGAGTAAAAACAAGGGACGGTAAACCAGTAAATGGAGAATGGGATATCCATTGTATAAATTATTTATAAGTTTAGAGATTAAGTAGATGTAGTAATCTGGTATGAAATGTTTAGAATTAAGCTGTGGTAGAAAGAGCAATAGTTAAATTGATAACGAGCAAGTACAAAACCATTTAGTGATTCCATATTACCTGTGCCTGGAAAAGACAGAACAATCCCATTGAGTTTATTTAATAAAAGCTATCTCTCTTTAAATATGTTCATAGTGATATGAGTGCGTAATAAAATGGTTACCTGTACAAATGTGATGTCAGTTTTCGGAACGACAAACTGTGAAGAAATATTTAACTTGCGTGAGTACAGGATGTCACCAGTGAGTAATTCGATAGGCATTATTTATGGAGACAAATGTGTATGCCTCCCGTGTTATTTAGAAGTGTTGATGT
The DNA here is from genome assembly GCF_023864345.2 of Schistocerca serialis cubense. NCBI lineage: Eukaryota > Metazoa > Arthropoda > Insecta > Orthoptera > Acrididae > Schistocerca > Schistocerca serialis. Next base: position 242,586,518 of record NC_064641.1, on the reverse strand, counting down.
TAATTTAATTTGGCGGCCTGCTCAGCGTGAAGTACCTAAGAGCGCACCGTGAAAATGTAGAGTTAAATTCTTAATTGTGTTTATTGAGACGAGAAATTAATAATGGTGGCCTGATCTGCGTGATGGCGTATGAACCCACTAGAATCTAAAAGTTTGTGGGAACTTGACATCAAAATGTTTAGTTACTTGATCACGTAAGATTAAATACAGATTGCTAACAAGACAACTATAGGCACAAGAAGCTCCGAAAATTGTCGCTTGGGAGAATGTACTAATAATAATATATTGAGTAGTAATCACAATATCACGCAAAAGATTCATCTGTCTGCAGGTACCAAACAAAGACAGAGTTAAGGGCGATTGCAAGAAGAAAGATCTGATTACCAACAAAGAAAATATGACTAACCGTAATCTATACGCCGTGGCGTATTCTGTTCTTATGTTGACAGGGAAACCCACACAACTTTCACAACCAGGGATCCACGGCGCGGAAGATTGCTTCTGAGATCATAGAAAAAAAGGGAGGTTAGTAGAATAAGAGTAGAGTAGACACGCTGGCCAGTGTATTTTGTTTTCTTTGTGTTAGTTGTTTGTTTAATTTTAACGAGTAGCGTAGACAGATATTTGCCGTATGTCATGGACCTTGGTGTTGGAGTACACTGTATATCCGAATGAAACTATTTCTCCCACATAAAACAGGTCCGGTGGAAAGGACAGCTACATAAAGTACCATGTACTTTTAAATTAAAACTAGATTAATAATGTAAATAAGAACATCTGCCTTGAAAGTCACTGTCGTCCATTCTCATTAGACAGTCAGTGTGATGTACGATGATTATGTATGTGTTAAAATCCGTACACAGGTATCGATGATTTAGACTGTGTGCGTTAGTGGGTGCAGGTATTCAGATGACCGGTACTAATATGACGAGCTGTTCGAGGTAACACTGGACGAGAGGAGCCAGCTGCTGGGGTGGCCGAACTGCTGGTGTGGACGCAGACGATGAAACGGTTCCTGGGCGAGCGCAATTCAGACGAAAGGATACGGGACAGCGGACACATGCCTTCGCATTCCCCGGCATCAACTGGGCCCGCGCAGCTGGCTAATGATCTACAGAGTGGTGGCATGTTCAACAAGGCTTCGACAGCAGATGAAATGGCAGATAAACTGATAGGTTCACAGTCGCTTCAGGCAGGCCTTACAAAGATGAGGTTTGTGTACTGCAAAAGAACCATTATCGCTACCTTGTAGCACCATCAAAGCTTAAAGAGTGACTCTTACGTCACCAACCCAATAGTTTCGTTTCTTCTGACACCATCCAACGGGAAACGAGGCAACTACAAAAGCTCGCGTTTCCAAGAAAAACCTAAACCAATCCTAACAGTAAAATTAACTTACAACGACCTATGTTTCTTACCTAATTTCAATCGTTTACAAGAGACAGAAGAACACGAAGCAAGAAGATTAGGAACACTAAAATTAATGGATGAAGCTGAAATACATGAAGAGTGAAATAGGGACAGCTGCACATACTCTTACAAGGGAACTTCCCCATCGCACCCCCTCTCAGATTTAGTTATACGTTGGCACAGTGGATAGGCTATGAAAAACTGAACACGGATCAATCGAGAAAACAGGAAGAAGTTGTGTGGAACTATGAAAAAAATAAGCAAAATATACAAACTGAGTAGTGAATGTGCAAGATAGGCAACATCAAGGAAAGTGTGAGCTCAGGAGCGCCGTGGTCCCGTGGTCAGCGAGAGCAGCTGCGGACCGAAAGGTCCTTGGTTTAAGTCTTCCTTCGAGTGAAAAGCTTACTTTTTTTATTTTCGCAAAGTTATGATCAATCCGATCGTTCATTGACGTCTCTGTTCACTGTTATAAGTTTAGTGTCTGTGTTTTGCGACCGCACCGCAAAACCGTGCGATTAGTAGACGAAAGGTCGTGCCTCTCCAATGGGAACCGAAAACATTTGATCGCAAGGTCAAAGGTCAAGCGATTGCCCCACAGGAAAACACATCTGACATATTCTATACGACACCGGTGACGGCATGTGCGTCACAGGAGTATGTTGTCGTCCCACCTAACTTGTACATTTGGCGAATGGGTAAAAAGATTCTTCTACCTTGCCCGATTTAGGTTTTCTTGTGGATGTGATAATCACTCCCAAAACAGTGATGAAAACATAACAGTTCGTCACATAAACTGCAACAAATGAATGCAACTGTTTCACAGTCGGCGCAGTTACCTCGCATCGGACGGACGGACGGACAGATAATAATTTTCTGAAAATAAGAAATTAAACTTTTCACTCGAGGGAAGATTTTAACCAAGTACCTCTCGTAACGCAGCTGCTCACGCTAACCACGAGACCGCGGCGCTCCTGAGTTCACACTCTCCTTGATGTTGCGTATCTTGCGCATGGACTACTCAGTTTGTATATTTTGCTTATTTTTTTCATAGTTCCATACAACTTCTTCCTGTTTTCATGGCTTATCCACTGTGCCAACTTATAACTAAATCTGAGGGGGGTGCGATGGGGAGGTTCCCTTGTTAGTCAACGCAGAAGAAATATACTTTTCCTAATATCCACTGCCAGCACCACATAAAATCTTTGTACTTTCCTATTAAACAATTATTTGTCTCAGCGATGAAAACCAGATGAGAGAGCCCATCAATGCAACACTCTACCTCGCTGCACACCTTGTGAACAGATATGCCATACACCGACGTCACTGTACCTCGGCGACCAGTTCCCATCGACGAGAAAGCTGAGGGCCCATAGATCTTATTGCAAACGCACTAGAGTTAATTCACACCTGAGACGCGCGTCAGTTCACACCACATACCACCACACAAAGATTACAGTGTACTCCTGTAAATAAACTATCATCATTAGTGTCAGTGAAGTGTCAATCAGTGAACAGTGTTAGGATCATGCAACCAGTAGTGCCACATCTGATAGACTCTTGTCAACACCCGCAAACAAAATTCATGGCGGCTTTCTGAAACATTTTTTGTAAACTATATCAATTTAAAATGTATTATACTAATCTTGTTTCTGCATGTTTCTTGTAAGCGAACACACTGAATATTTGTGCATTGCCCTTTGTTACTCTAACATTGAAAGGTCGCTCCGAAAACAAACATTTGTAATTTTCTTTTAAACGCAGATCGTCAAAGTAAACAATATCGTTACAACCATGCCTCTATTGAATATACAGGATGTACAATAAAAGAGAGCACTGGACTTACACACACCGTTTCTAAATTATGTGAAGCTAAGTGACTCATTCACCAGGGACAGAAACACTTCCAGACACAATTACACAAGAGAATTGTTATTTGTAATGAATATTAATTTGTTGAAATGATAAAATGACAAAGTCCTCTTCTAATATAAGAAATTTTAATTTTAATATGCATCAAATATGTTTTTAATATGTTGTATTACTACAAATTCAGTTAGGGAAGGATGAAAGATTGCATGAAAGGAGTTTAAATTAAATAGAGTGACTACCGTTTGTCATAATTAACTAGATAAATTATATTGTTACTTTACATTTTTGTTTGGCTGAAATGCGTTATTTTGCACCTGAACATTGTAACAGTCGTGCTACAAACCAAAATTAATTCAGACTATAAGGCACCGACGAACAAAGAACTAAATAATGATGAATGGATAAAGGCATATTGATGTTTATCAGTCCCTCTACTCTCGATAGATTTGATAAATTAATAGGGGGATAAAAAAATTTTTACTGCATCAGACGACACTGTAAGAGTCATCTGATATTATTACAAAATTGCTGGGAACGGGAAGGAGCTGTAAGGTGGCGTTACTTTACAGCTTACAAACCGCGTTTACATCCAATACAACAGTAAGCCCATTCAATGGTAGAATAGGCATGATAAATATGTATATTGTCTGCATGTTGGGTGACTGGGGAACAAACAGAGCTGTGAAATTCGTGGTAGAACGGAAGGACACAGGATACATTCCTTCGGACAATGGGACGCCACAGCCACTTCTGGCGCTAGCCCCCGGGACCCGCCTGTGAACTGGACCACCTGCTAAACGGTAACACGTTGCCTACATGCAGGCGTGAGAAAACGACCTGGTCAGGCAGAAACACGTGGCAGCAGGTATTCGCGTACTTTCCTACGAACAGAGAAAGAACTTCCAGATACTTCGATTTGGATTCTAAACTGCGAATGGTCGGCATTCAGAAACGAGTGCATTCCGGTAAGATGATTTGCCACCCAAATTGAAGACGGAGAAAAGACTTTGAGCAGCGAAAAGACGAGAGAAGTAAACAGGGAGTCGTTGCGGGGTCGTGGAGCAGGGTCTTGGAGGTCCACGGCTGTAATTTTGGTGAAGCACAATTTTGTTACTGCCTCGATGAGGCCGAGAAGTTCTGCGGTTATAGCTTCTGATCATTCCGGTGATCTTGCTTATGCACCGAAGTGTAGGTAAGTGAATTTACATTGGTGAATCACGTGTTGCACTCCGTTCTGCACTGAGGTTTCACACAGCTCATTGGGACAGTAGTTCCTTCCTGCTGTTTAGCCAGACAGTTTAAGCGTCAGTATTAATACAGGGAGAACCTGAGATTTGTAATCTTTATTTATTTCCTTTAAATTGTTTTCATGATGAATAAATGTGTTAAAACCACGGCATTTGTCCTTTAATAGATAGTATTTTCTTGTACCAATTAATCTTGTCCCTTGTGTACATTTTATAACCTATTCGTTAAGAGGGAGACTGGATTTTGTCGGCTTATCCTGACATTCTATCGTATCCACAGGATAAGATTAGGAAACAGGTAGGTTATCACATAACAATTTACATAATTAATGAGAATAACGTTCTCCTACTGGGGGACGTATAAGTGTGAGGGCGACTTCAGTAGCGTTAAAATATGCATTACGCAAATTATCATATGTACGTACTCATGGCAAGTCTCCGCCATCAATAGTCAGTAGAAAAAGTGGAGGTACGTTAGACTAGGTTTAATGCAGTTTGTAATTTTCGTTTGATAGTTATGAAATTAAGAAAGAGGAATTCATACAGCTTTAGATATGTCTGCGTCGTGGAAAAAGTATTGGAAAATGACCTAGAATGTATTGCTCTATAATATGTGAGAACAATGGCTAAATTTCGAAAAGGAAAGAGGAATTCATACAGGTACAGATATGTCTCCACCACACAAAAAGTAGTGAAAAATGACTTAGAAGTTATTGCTCCAGAGTCTGTGAGGGTAAAATTGTTTTTAAATTAAATGAAAATAACGTTCGTCTTACTCATCAGTGTGATGCTACAAGGAATTCCACATTCGTCATGTTGATACTGGGGTGGGGTGTATCAAAGAGGAATCTGTTTTTTGGAAAGTATCAAAGATCTACCTTGTGTTCAACGTTCCTGTTGATGCATTAGGAAAAAAAGGAGACAGTGATTCTCTTTTGTGTATCTCTTACTTTTGTATTAGTGTCAGTGTCATTTCTTACCCAACACTGGTTGACTTTATGGTTTAAAAAAGTGGAAAAATAAATAAATAAATTTCAGAAGTTCACTCTGACAAATGTTTCATGCCATAAATAACCTAGAAATACCCCTACAGAAAAATCAGAGTTATGCATACGTAACTCTGTCTCATTTTTAAGATCTCAACCTTATAGCTTTTGTGCACATAACAAAACATTTGTATCATACTTTGGACCATCGCTATCATATTTAAGAATTTCAGTCCAAAAAATAATAAGCAGTTTTTGTTTTTGTAGTTTAGATTTGTAGCTTTGAAACATAAAATACAATGTCACTTTGAAGCAGCCTATGCTCTCTAAAATTAAAAAAAAAATTTCACAGGTACTCTTTTTTCTTTCAAAAATGGAGACAAATTTTGTGATTTTGTATCATATTTAGGCCACTTCAATCTAAGAGAATTATTCATCCGTACGATAATCAAACAAGTGTTGTATACCTTAAGTCACTTGAGAGGCACTTATTATTTTGGAAGAAGCAGCCGCTTGCTGAAGCAAACCATGCGACATTGAATGAAGATGATTCCTCGTAATTGTTTCGTAGCCATTGCTAGCAGCTCCTAGTTACCCTACAATCGCTGATATAGTTGGAAACAGCCGAACCCATTACAGGACCTCCACAAAGGAGACAGGGTAACTGAAAAAAATAACGTCACTTGGATGCCTAAAACATCAATCATGTGGAAAACGTCACACGTTTGTAAATGAGGTCCTCATTGCAGTGGATGAAGAGAATGAAGTTTATTCGTTGTTTCTAGATTGTAGAAAGGTTTTCGACACCTTCTGAAACAAATAAGTTCTGGAGAGAGGTATCTCAAGAGGTTTTGCGATGACACTGAAAATTTCCTGTCCGGCATTCGTTGTATTGCGATAAGTGAAGTTGTTGAGGATACGACAAAAGACTGAGAGACATTAATAGGAACACTCATGTCATATAAACATTTGAGTGTGACAGCAACGCCACGAGTCGTCTAGCACAATGACAACTGGGTAGAAACGTGAACATCATTGCGGACCATCTACATCCCTTCGTGTTTGATGTCTTCCCCTACGGTGATATCATCTTTCAGCTGTATTACTGGCCGTATCACGAGGCCAGAAGAGCGCTACAGAGATGTCTTCTTCAACGGATATTAATTATTTGAAACGTATAGAACACGTCAGGCGTGGTATCGGCCGCCAGATCAGTCCCGCAAACAGACAGGCCTTCATTTACTCGAGCCGAGTGAACTGTGCATCAACATTTGTTGCCACACACCCTTGTAAACATACCAAGGACTTGTCGAACACGTGCCAAGCAGAACTTTTACTCTGTTCGGTTCAATGGTAAACCAACAACCTACTAAGTAAGCCACATAGAACTACACTAATGGCCATTAAAATTGCTACACCATGAAGAAATGCAGATGATAAATGGGTATTCATTGGACAAATTTATTATACTAGAACTGACATGTGATTACATTTACACGCAGTTTGGGTGCGTATATCCTGAGAAATCAGTACCCAGAATAACCACCTCTCCCCGTAATAACGGCCTTGATACGCCTGGGCATTGAGTCAAACAGAGCTTGGATGGCGTGTACAGGTACAGCTGCCCATGCAGCTTCAACACGATACCACAGTTCATCAAGAGTAGTGACTGGCGTATTGTGACGAGCCAGTTGCTCGGCCACCATTGACCAGACGTTTTCAATTGGTGAGAGATCTAGAGAATGTGCTGGCCATGGCAGCAGTCGAACATTTTCTGTATCCAGAAAGACCCGTACAGAACCTGCAACATGCGGTCGTGCATTATCCTGCTGAAATGTAGGGTTTCGCAGGGATCGAATGAAGGGTAGAGCCGCGAGTAGTAACACATCATAAATGTAACGTCCACTATTCAAAGTGCCGTCAATGCGAACAAGAGGTGACCGAGACGTGTAACCAATGGCACCCCATACCATCACACCGGGTGATACGCCAGTATGGCGATGACGAATACACGCTTCCCATGTTCGTTCACCGCGATGTCGCCAAACACGGATGCGACCATCATGATGCTGTAAACAGAACCTAGATTCATCCGAAAAAATGACGTTTTGCCATTCGTGCACCCAGGTTCGTCTTTGGGTACACCACCGCAGGTGCAGGCGCTGATAGCCCATGCTGCTGCAAACGTCGTCGAACTGTTCGTGCAGATGGTTGTTGTCTCACAAACGTGCCCATCTGTTGACTCAGGGATCGAGACGTGGCCGCACGATCCGTTACAGCCACGCGGATAAGATGCCTGTCATCTCGACTGCTAGTGATACGAGGGCGTTGGGATCCAGCACGGCGTTCCGTATTACCCTCCTGAACCCACCGATTCCATATTCTCCTAACAGTCATTGGATTTCGACCAACGCGGGCAGCAACGTCGCGATACGATAAACCGCAATCGCGATAGGCTACATTCCGACCTTTATCAAAGTGGTAAACGTGATGGTATGCATTTCACCTCCATACACGAGGTATCACAACAACGTTTCACCAGGCAACGCCGGTCAACTGCTGTTTGTGTATGAGGAATCGGTTGGAAACTTTCCCCATGTCAGCACGTTGTAGATGGCGCCACCGGCGCCAGCCTTGTGTGAATTCTCTGGAAAGCTAATCATCTGCATATCACAGCATCTTCTTCCTGTCGGTTAAATTTCGGGTCTGTAGCACGTCATCTTCGTTGTGTAGCAATTTTAATAGCCAGTAGTGTATATTTACTCCATCAAAGAGTTTTTCTTGCCGAGAAATGTTTATTTTTGTCGCAGATGCTGCATGAAAATGAGGCTTAATAATCTGCATTTACATCTTTTGGACCGAAAGAAGGTAGAAAATATGGTTATTGTGAATGAATCACATGACTTTAATGTTCTTTTTTTATTAAATATTGGCCCCTCTGTTCGAGGTTACTGTGAAGTTACCTGTCAGCAAGATAGTGCCCGACAACATGTTGCTGATGGCCTGTTCCATACGTTACCCTGATATCTCACCCAGCAAAACCTCTAGTCGTGAGTTTACGACGAGACCGACACACCACCACACGCTATCCATTACGATTCATGGACCCTGGTATGAAGCTGAAGCGGCAGGGAACGACGTACCTGTATGTGTTATCTAATCTCAGTACTGTATGACTCTACTTGTAGGTGATGTGAGCGTATGAAGACTGCGCAAAGCTGCCACCTATGACAGCAATAATGACTTTCAGTGGGTCAGCCATCGAGTCGAAATGTCCTTCAATTGGAAATCTTGGTATGTCGTTCTACGCTACTTCAACCTTTTAAGTGTCTTTGGTAAAATTGTATCTATATATAGCATTGGAAGTATCTTATATAAATCTTTTCTCTTGATTCGTTAGTACGAATATTTACAACCCCATAACTCATAATAGACTTTGAAATTAACAATACACGTACCAGTCACATAAATGAGACCACATCCAGTGTTCAGCGTCACCGAGCAATAACCACTCACGGAAGGTAGGTGGCAGCAGTAGCTGTGGCGGATATATAAAGCGTGTCGGTGAGGGGGAGGGGGGGGGGACATGAGCGATCGCGGAAAGCAGTGCAGTGGTTGTCCTAATGCTGAAACGGAGCGATTTATCTGACGTCCAAAAGGGCATGATCATTGGCTTTCGGGACGTACCTGGAAGGAATTCTGAAACGGCAAAGTCTGGGACTGTCCACGGCAAAATGGCACTATACGAAGTCAGCACCGAGGCCGCTGTGATGCACCACGGGTCATGGATAACAGGGGTGAACGACGGCTGTGAAGATGTATACGGGCGAACAGACGCGCAACTGTTGAACAACTGTCTTGTGACAGCCAGAGCGAGAGCACCAGCAGCAGCGAGTACTGTTTGTATAAAGCGTTTATTTTGCATTTTGTTTACGACCTTCCACTAAGGAAGGGATTCTATTTGTGTTTATCTGCTCTGCATAGTAACTAACAGTTCTTGATAAAACTTTACGTAGTTTTCGTGTTAGATTTCTTAGTGTTTTCTTGATCATTTAGAACAGAAAGCGCCCTAAAACCGTCTTTTGTTTGTTTCGCGGCCGTTAGCCACTAGTCACTTGAATCAGCAGTTGTCTTGTGACAGCCAGAGCGAGAGCACCAGCAGCAGCGAGTACTGTTTGTATAAAGCGTTTTTGTACTTATTTGTTGCGCTTAGCTTTTAAATAGTTTTTCTGGGAAAACCTAGCGTAGTTTTCGCGTCTCGTATTTCAGTGAGTGTTTCTTGATTATCAGAGTAGCTCATCAGAAGATTATCTTGGGAATTTGTCACCGTATAGAGTAGGGTAAACATAGTCATGTGTAGGGACTGTGGTTGTTGTGAGCGGACGCAAGGAGAATTGGCCACTCTTCGGGGGCAGGTGGAGGCTTTGTCTGTTAGGCTCATCGAGCTCGAGGCGCAGGCGTCGGCTCGTAGTGGCATTGGGGCAACTGTGGTGAGACCTATGCCTACTTCGGTGGCCTTGGAATCACATGGAACCCCTGATGTCGCTGCGTCTTCCGGCAGTGAGCATCTTACCGGTCAGCCATCACTCCAGGGTGAATGGCGGACAGTGGTGGGCTCGCGCGTGCCTGGCCGAAAGGCGAAGGTGGGATCTGGCCGCGTGGCAGCTGCCTTACCCCTTTCCAACAGGTACGGGGTGCTTCCTAGTGGTGATGACATCGTTTCCGAGCCACCACAGGATGCCTCGCCTGTTGGGCCAGTGGCCGATTCTCCGGCAAGGTCCCGACAGTCACAGAGGGCGGGCCTATTAGTTATAGGGAGCTCCAACGTTAGGCGGGTTATGGAGCCCCTCAGGAAAATAGCGGGTAGGTCGGGGAAGAATGCCAGTGTGCACTCGGTGTGCTTGCCGGGGGGTCTCGTCCGTAATGTGGAGGAGGCCCTTCCGGCAGCTATTGAACGCACTGGGTGTGACCGGCTGCAGATAGTAGCACATGTCGGAACGAATGACGCCTGCCGCTTGGGTTCTGAGGCCATCCTTGGTTCCTTCCGGCGGCTGGCTGATTTGGTGAAGACAACCAGCATCGCACGCGGAGTGCAAGCTGAGCTTAATATCTGCAGCATAGTGCCCAGAGTCGATCGCGGTCCTCTGGTTTGGAGCCGTGTGGAGGGTCTAAACCAGAGGCTCAGACGACTCTGCGACTATAATGGTTGCAAATTCATCGACCTCCGTTATTGGGTGGAGAACTGTAGGGCCCCCCTAGACAGGTCAGGCGTGCACTACACACCGGAAGCAGCTACTAGGGTAGCAGAGTACGTGTGGCGTGCACACGGGGGTTTTTTAGGTTAGAGGGACCCCCCCTTGGGCGAAACGATAAAATACCTGACGGCTTACCAGAGAGGACATTATCATCGTTGATAAAGAACGTCCGTCCTCAGAGACCAAAAACAGGAAAAGTTAACGTAATATTGGTAAACTGCAGGAGTATCCAGGGCAAGGTTCCTGAATTAGTATCTCTTATTGAAGGAAATAGTGCGCATATAGTATTAGGAACGGAAAGTTGGTTAAAACCGGAAGTGAACAGTAACGAAATCCTAGACACAGAATGGAATATATACCGCAAGGATAGGATAAACGCCAATGGTGGAGGAGTATTTATAGCAGTAAAGAATTCAATAATATCCAGTGAAGTTATTAGCGAATGCGAATGTGAAATAATCTGGGTTAAGTTAAGTATCAAAGGTGGGTCAGATATGATAGTCGGATGCTTCTATAGACCACCTGCATCAGCAACCGTAGTAGTTGAGCGCCTCAGAGAGAACCTGCAGAACGTCGTGAAGAAGTTTCGTGATCATACTATTGTAATAGGGGGAGACTTCAATCTACCAGGTATAGAATGGGATAGTCACACAATCAGAACTGGAGCCAGGGACAGAGACTCTTGTGACATTATCCTGACTGCCTTGTCCGAGAATTACTTCGAGCAGATAGTTAGAGAACCAACTCGTGAAGCTAACATTTTAGACCTCATAGCAACAAATAGACCGGAACTTTTCGATTCCGTGAATGTAGAAGAGGGTATCAGTGATCATAAGTCAGTAGTTGCATCAATGACTACAAGTGTAATAAGAAATGCCAAGAAAGGAAGGAAAATATATTTGCTTAACAAGAGTGATAGGGCACAAATCGCAGAATATCTGAGTGACCACCATCAAACGTTCATTTCTGAGGAAGAGGATGTGGAACAAAAATGGAAAAAATTCAGAAACATCGTCCAGTACGCCTTAGATAAGTTCGTACCGACTAAGGTCCAAAGCGAGGGGAAAGATCCACCGTGGTATAACAATCATGTACGAAAGGTACCACGGAAACAAAGAAAGCTTCATCATAAGTTTAAGAGTAGTCGAATCATAGCTGATAAGGAAAAGCTGAACGAAGCGAAAAAGAGCGTAAAGAGAGCAATGAGAGAAGCATTCAACGAATTCGAACATAAAACATTGGCAAACAATCTAAACAAGAACCCTAAAAAGTTTTGGTCATATGTAAAATCGGTAAGCGGATCTAAATCCCCTATTCAGTCACTCGTTGACCACGATGGCACCGAAACAGAGGACGACCGAAGAAAGGCAGAAATACTGAATTCAGTGTTCCGAAACTGTTTCACTGCGGAAAATCGTAACACGGTCCCTGACTTCAGCCGTCGCACGGACGCCAAAATGGAAAATATTGAAATAAACGATATCGGAATTGAAAAACAACTGCTATCACTTAGTAGCGGAAAAGCATCCGGACCAGACGAGATACCCTTAAGATTCTACAGTGATTATGCTAAAGAACTTGCCCCCTTTCTATCAGCAATTTATCGTAGATCGCTGGAAGAACGTAAAGTACCTAGCGACTGGAAGAAAGCGCAGGTCGTTCCCATTTTCAAGAAGGGTCATAAATCAGATGCGAATAATTATAGGCCTATTTCGCTTACGTCAATCTGTTGTAGAATAATGGAACATGTTTTGTGTTCTCGTATTATGACGTTCTTAGATAATACAAATCTCCTTCATCATAACCAACATGGATTCCGCAAACAAAGATAATGTGAAACTCAGCTCGCCCTATTTTCCCAAGAAATTCACAGTGCCGTAGACACTGGCGAGCAGATTGATGCCGTATTCCTGGACTTCAGGAAGGCATTTGATACGGTTCCGCACTTACGTTTAGTGAAAAAAAATACGAGCTTACGGAATATCGGACCAGGTTTGTGATTGGATTCAGGATTTCCTAGAAGAAAGAACACAACATGTCATTCTTAACGGTTCAAAATCTGCAGATGTAGAGGTAATTTCGGGAGTACCGCAGGGAAGCGTGATAGGACCTTTATTGTTTACAATATACATAAATGACTTAGTTGACAACATCGGTAGCTCCGTGAGGCTATTTGCAGATGACACGGTTGTCTACAAGAAAGTAGCAACATCAGAAGACTCGTACGTACTCCAAGAGGACCTGCAGAGGATTAATGCATGGTGCGACAGCTGGCAGCTTTCCCTAAACGTAGATAAATGTAATATAATGCGCATACATAGGGGCAGAAATCCATTCCAGTACGATTATGCCATAGGTGGTAAATCATTGGAAGTGGTAACGACCGTAAAATACTTAGGAGTTACTATCCGGAGCGATCTGAAGTGGAATGATCACATAAAACAAATAGTGGGAAAAGCAGGCGCCAGGTTGAGATTCATAGGAAGAATTCTAAGAAAATGTGACTCATCGACGAAAGAAGTAGCTTACAAAACGCTTGTTCGTCCGATTCTTGAGTATTGCTCATCAGTATGGGACCCTTACCAGGTTGGATTAATAGAAGAGATAGACATGATCCAGCGAAAAGCAGCGCGATTCGTCATGGGGACATTTAGTCAGCGCGAGAGCGTTACGGAGATGCTGAACAAGCTCCAGTGGCGGACACTTCAAGAAAGGCGTTACGCAATACGGAGAGGTTTATTATCGAAATTACGAGAGAGCACATTCCGGGAAGAGATGGGCAACATATTACTACCGCCCACATATATCTCGCGTAATGATCACAACGAAAAGATCCGAGAAATTAGAGCAAATACGGAGACTTACAAGCAGTCGTTCTTCCCACGCACAATTCGTGAATGGAACAGGGAAGGGGGGATCAGATAGTAGTACAATAAGTACCCTCCGCCACACACCGTAAGGTGGCTCGCGGAGTATAGATGTAGATAGATGTAGATGAACAGATGAAATAAGGAGCTACCAACAGTGTCTCCTCAACGACCCTCCAGGGAACATAGTTACTGATGAGCCTCCGCAATAGGCGCCTGGTTCATGCACACAATATTGTTATAGGATGTCAAATCAAACACCTTTCAGTCGTCTAGTTTCCAAACTTATTTTATTCGGCTAGCAGTTTCGGTTATTTACTATTCAATCTTCAGGCCCCAGAACCAACTACACGTCGGCCAGCGGCCTGAAGATCGCGCAGTAAATCGCCGAAACTGGTAGCCGAATAAAATAAGCTTTGAAACTAGACTGCTGAAAGGTATTTGATGTGACATCCTGTATCGAACAGCCGAGTCCTGCAACCATCTCTGAAAAGATGGACATACAGAGACAATATAGTTTCAACTTTAAGCGGTGTCCATTGTCGTTCATGGCCTTTCGACAAAGAATTGACACAAAAGTTTCGTTTGCCTGGGACCAGAATAGCGACTATTGCGGCCGCGCTCTGCGGACGCCCTTTGGAGCTTCAGGCACGGTGCTACTCTGCTTGGATGTCGCACAATTTGTATTGAGACTGTGTTGGTAAAGTCTTTTAGTTCACTTGTTTTCGCCTGCTGTGAACTACTGAAAAGGCCACCATGTTTCCCAAGAAGCTGACTCTAAGATTTGGATTTGACAAAGTAACTCATAATGTTCCGCCAAGTTCACTGGTGATCCACACACGGATTGTTGATGTTATTGGAATTACTTCGGATCAGACGAACACTGTTTGTTACGACTTGGAGCAATATCGTTTTTTGTGAAACTTCTTTCCCCGTTGGTGCTAGAAGAGATTCTACAGAAATTTGAGGGCAAGCTGAAATCCAGCCATCGCGACAATTCGGTGAGTACAGCGTCTATTTCAAATGCTGATGTTAATTATAAACAAATTATAGTATTTAATTTGTCCCCTGAGAGAGGAAACTGCTGCTTAAAAGACGTATTATATAAGTACTGAGACATCACGCCAAATCGTAGTGAAAGATTGTAGCGCCAGCATAGATTGCAATGCCTTAATAGTGTTCGGTATGTCGATATGGGCCGGCCGGAGTGGCCGAGCGGTTCTAGGCGCTACAGTCTGGACCCACGCGACCTCTACGGTCGCGGGTTCGAATCCTGCCTCGGGCATGGATGTCTGTGATGTCCTTAGTTAGGATTAAGTAGTTCTAAGTTCTAGGGGACTGATGACCTCAGAAGTTAAGTCCCATAGTGCTCAGAGCCATTTTCTGTCGATATGCGTGTCAAACAAAATATTCCAACTCAAGTTTCGGTTTGTGGTTACAAGGCGCACGTTATTTACAAAGGATAGACATTGACTTGCCACATACCTAATGAAAGTGGGTATCATTGGAAAAACTGTACAATAAAGGTGCTTGTAGTGCAGAAAAATTTGCAACAGCATTAACAAAAATGGTTCAAATGGCTTGAGCACTATGGCACTTAACTGCTGAGGTCATCAGTCCCCTAGAACTTAGAACTACTTAAACCTAACTAACCTAA
This sequence comes from Schistocerca serialis cubense, assembly GCF_023864345.2. NCBI lineage: Eukaryota > Metazoa > Arthropoda > Insecta > Orthoptera > Acrididae > Schistocerca > Schistocerca serialis. The sequence goes on along the minus strand of NC_064641.1, from coordinate 242,571,224 downwards.
GGACATCACACACATCCATGCCCGAGGCAGGATTCGAACCTGCGACCGGAGTGGTCACGCGGTTCCGGACTGAATCGCCTAGAACCGCTCGGCCACACTGGCCGGCTAGGATTAACACTGGCTGATCTTGTGACCGAAAATCAGATGACGGTTGGTGAAGGTTCCAGCACTACGCCGCGCGGGATTAGCCGAGCGGTCTAGGCACTGCAGTCATGTACTATGTGGCTTCTCCCGGCGGAGGTTCGAGTCCTCTCTCGGGCAAGGGTGTGTGTGTTTGTTCTTAGGATAATTTAGGCTAAGTAGTGTCTAAGCTTAGAGACTAATGACTTTAGCAGTTAAGTCCCATAAGATTTCACACACATTTGAACATTTTTCCAGCGTTACAGGAAATGTACAGAGACCACAAAATACTCTTAAAGTATTTCCACCTTTACTTAGGAGAGACACTGTAGACAATGCGGTTGCGAAAAGTAGTACCGTCACTAACAAGAGACGTCGAACTTATGACGGCAGTAGTACAGATGAAATCAACCTGTCGCTGAATGCTGTTGTTAACACCCAGGAGACAAAACTATAATATCAGACAATGTTGTTAGCATAGATTCAAATTCTGAGTTAAGTGTATCAGTGGACAAATTGAGTAGGCTACCGTCAACCGAACAGGTAGGAGTGACGTCACAACCTCATTCTGCAGTCCAGTACCTGACAGTAGCGGGCAATGCGCGTGCCCGTTTGAAGCCACAACCCTGCGCTGCAGTAAGGGCGTGTCGGGAAATGCAAACAGACTCACCCGCGGATGCTGCTGTAAGCAAACATGACGAGGTATCGAGCGATTGTCAACAACAGGCGACGTCACTGCCCAACCCACCAACCCCCCCCCCCAGCCAACAAGCGGAGTTTTACAGCGATAACAAACAAACAGCAAACGAGTGTGACTGCAGAAGTGACCGGACATGGGAAGAGCAGACATTAGGTGAAGGCCAGTGTCACTGCAATATGCAAGGAAAGTAAAAAAGAACGGTTCAAATGCAAACCCGTCAGATTCCCAGGAAGGATCCCACATGAAATGATGACTAAAAAAAAAAAATCACTCTCTAGTGTTACAGTCATATACGATTACCACGTTGAACATTAACAGGATACAGTCCGATGTAAAAATAGCTGCTCTGAAACATTTTCTATATAAGTCAGGACCGACGTTGCTCTACTACAGAAAGTGGTGTCCCCGCAACTAAATATTTCCAGTTATGTTGGTTCTCACAATATATCCATTGAATGAAGCGTTGGGACGCTCATTTTAGATAGAGAAGGCATACCCGCACATAACGTTGATAAATTAGAATCGGGGCGAAGTACTGGAATAAATATGGCAGTAGTTGCTATTGTCAGTTTACATGCACCTTCTGGTAGCACTAAAAGAGGTGCAAAAGCTACATTCTTTAAAGAAAGCGTAATTTATTTACTGAGAAAAAACCCTCTACAACATATAATAGGGAAATATTTTAACTGTATATTGAACCGAAAGGATAAAATTCTCATCTTCAGTTACTCAACTGACTTGAGAGGCCTTGTTGCCGACTTAAAACTAAGAGATGTGTGGGAAATAAAATATCCAACAAATGTGAACTTCACTCATTTTGGGCCGGCCGGTGTGGCCGTGCGGTTCTAGGCGCTTCAGTCTGGAACCGCGTGACCGCTACGGTCGCAGGTTCGAATCCTGCCTCGGGCATAGATGTGTGTGATGTCCTTGGGTTAGTAAGGTTTAAGTAGTTCTAAGTTCTGGGGGACTGATGACCACAGATGTTAAGTCCCTTAGTGCTCGACAGATGTTAAGTCCCATAGTGCTCAGAGCCATTTGAACCATTTTTTTCACTCATGTTGTTGCGAACTCCTGTAGTAGGATTGACAGTATTTACGTATCGGAAAACTTAGCAGGCAAAGTGTTGAAAACAGAAACTGTTCCTGTTGGTTTTTCCGGTCACAGTGCGTTGTTAACCGGCGTAAATTTAACATCACAACTTACCGAAGTGTAAGAAGCCATTGAAATCTAACTATCTAACTAACTGCCCTTTCAAATCTATAAATGATATTGGACACTAACAGGAGACACATTCGGATTATGAGAAGAAGATTTAGAAGATGACCTAAACAGAGCTTGGGAAATGTGTCTCCGTTCGCTGAACAACTTTCCATGTGTGCTAGAATGGTGGACCCGGCTGGCGGGACCGATGTTTAATATTCTTTAGTATAGATAAGGCCAGAAAAAGGAAATAGACTGTAGAATTCTATTGTAGTGTGCTAATGGACTTCTATGATCAGACAGATGTAGTTCCTACAAGAATAAAAGACATCAAGAAAATAAAAGCAAAGATAATAAGTTTGAAACGTAAGGAACTGGAGGGACTTAAGATTAAATCCAAAGCAAAGTCGGTCATTGAAGATGAGACTGCTGTCTAGTACCAGCCCGTCAGACACAACAAGCATAGAAGAATTTTAATGGATGAACTTCAACTCGATGATGGTACCATAATCACGATCCAAAAGGGAATAATTAAAGAGATATCCATGTACTATGGAAGCATGTATGCACTGGGAAAAACAAACGAAGATGAAAATGATGAGCTCTTTGGCACACATCTTCCACGAATATCGCGAGATGACGATGAGAACATTTATTCGGACATCACGAAGCAGGATATATTGGAAATCTTGCGCAGCTCGTCCGCTAGGAAATCTGCAGGACCTGACGGACTGCCGTTTGAATTGTAGAAATGATTCTGGTCCCTAATAGGAGACAAATTCGGATTATAAAATTATAGCACGAGCAATTCATAATCGCTTTATACCATGCACCGCTGACATAATAGGCCAGCAGTAGACCTATGTTTTTAGAAGAATGATTTTAGAAACTACAGCTTTCAGCCGCGGTATCATTGTGCTAACACAGACAAGTAACATAAAATGTGGACTGGTTTTCATAGTCTTTCATAAGCATGTGATCAAATTAACCACAAATACCTGATAGAGACAATGTGCCGCATAGACTTCTGCCAAAACTATCGACATCATCGAGAACATAGAAATAGATGTAACTGCGCAAATATCTATTAACTATCAACTGACAAAATAAACTGAAATAAAAGAGGCTTTACCCAAGGAAGCCCCTTATCAATTCTTCTGTTCATTTTATCGCTGTAACCTTTCCTGAGACAGCTACAGCATAGAGTGGCAGGCATTGCCTTTCGAGGAATAAAGACCGTGGTAGGTCCTATGTGGACGATGCAGGCGTAATCATCAAAGACCACGCTGATGTGTTACAACTAGAGATGACACATGAAAAATATTGTTCAGCATCAGGTTTGAGGGTAAATGAAAACAAAATTAAATTTCTGAGTTTGCTAACTTGCTCATTTTGCTAGTGAACCATGTTACTGAACACGAGACTCTAGGAATAGCATTGACAATTTCTCTTTTAAAAATGATTGCAATAAATTGTCAGGAGGAGGCAAGAAAAATCAAGGGAGCTTTGACTGAAATTTGTCAACGTAGCATAGACCATTTCCAAAGAGTACTGCTTGTCAACACGTATATTTTGTCCAAGGTTTACTACGTAGCACAGGTTCTCCCCACCCCATCATTGTTGGCGAAAACGATCATGTCAACCTTAGCAATGTTCTTATGGAGAGGGAAACTGTTTCGAGTGCCTGTTAAGACGGCAATGTTGGATCCAAGCAATGGAGGAATGGGACTAACTGACATCTAGTCTAAGGCGATGGCGTTGTATGTCAAACTAACATTGAGCATAAAGTGTAACAATCCAGGATACATTATAGTAAAACTATAAGAGTTTGTCAGGCGGAGAAGTGCACAATCGCCGCCCAATAAACGAAAAACAAGTTTTATACTAAAAAATATTACGGAGTTTTATGCTGAACGAAGCTACCTCAGCAAAAAGCTTGTAAAGTCTAAAAACATTACAGCAAAGACGAACTTAGCAGAAAGAATGAACCACGAAAGGAAAACTAACATAGAAACTAAATATGCTGGAATAGCGTAGATTGAAGTCTGGAAAAACATCAGCAGTGATGTTCTTTCATCTGACGTGCGAACAGCTTGTTACGAGATAGTCAATAACATCATCAGCAGTAATTAGCGTCTCTTTGCCATCGGTTTAAATGACACTAACCCCTTGCAGTAAATGCAACGTTCTCGATACTGTGTCTCATCGGTAAACGTGTCGAGTTCAAATTTTCAACTGGAGGTGGATCAAGGAGAAAGTGGCTCAAATAACAAGAACTTCAGCAAACAATGTACCGACTAACGTTTTCTAGAGGCCAGAAGAAAGAAGAAAAATAACACAGTGTTTTGGTTAATGGGGAACTACATTTTTGACAGTATTGGGAATGATGGACGTTTTGAATGCAAAGTGCATATCGAAACTGAATTCGAAAAAGCATTTTCGTATCCGAACCACAATAAGAAATATGGTAACATATTCCAAATCGTCTTCAAGAGAATGAGTATAGATTAGGGACACGTGGATTCCTCGTTAGAAGGGGTTGAGTTGGGCCACGAAGATCTAGCAGTGCCGCAGACATGCCCGACTACTTCTGCGGCGGATTCCCGGCCCCAAGCTCCCTGACAAGTTACACGCGACAAGTAAATCAATAGTATAGCAGATACAAGAATATGACGGCTGACGTCTTGTATCTGTTACAAAAGAAGATCTTGAACTCCCTAAGGATACTGTTAGAGGATTGAAACTCGCAAAATTGTTAAGTCAGTAAAGGACTTCAGGATTCTGCTGTTTGGTACTGATCTTCTATCCACATAATTTACCCTGGAGGAGACTTAGGGGCATACATCAAGGATATATGATTGAGTCTCGGAATTGATGAAGAGGAACCTTAGGCTGCAGAAAAATGTACTGTGGATTCTGAACGCCCAATAGTTGAAGGTGACAGTGAAGATGCCTCTCGAATGGAGGACGTTGCTAAATTTGTGCTACTGTTAAAGAATTAGTATCGTTCCTCATTCTATGAACGCTGCAACTAATGACTGCAATAGCTGTCACCTTATTTATGTCATTTCATTGTGAGCTAGTCATTTCCGTTACTGTTTTAGTGGAATAATAATTTAAAAAATGCTGACTGGTGTTTCATCAGCGACGAAGGCTGGAATTAGCACGTCAGTGCTGCAACTGGAATTCCACGGAGTGGCGAAAGGTGGCCTCTTTAGATGAATCACGTTTCATGCTCCATCGGTCGTGAAACTTCTGAAAGCAAACAGCCTGAACACTCGTCGGAAGGGTCCAGGCCAGAAAAGGGAGCCCTATGATTTGGGGAATGTTCCAGTAGCATTTTCTGGATGTTCTCGTCTTTCTGCAAGACACGCTGGATCAACACAAGTATGCTTCTGTTCCTAGGGACCATGTCCCCCCCTACATGCAGTTTGTTTCTCCTCGGCACGAAGGCATCTACCAGCAGGATAATGCAACGTGTCACACAGCTCGCAGTTTACGTGCGTGGCTCGAAGTGTGTCAGGGTGAGTTTACCGTACTCCATTAACCACCAAACTCCCCGGAATTAAATTCAGTCGTGACTTTGTGGGACCATCTCGATCGGGCAGCTCCTCAAACGTGAAACCTAGCCCTTCCGGCCACTGCACTGGGGTTGACATGGCTCCATATGCCTGTCGCTACCTTTCAGAATCTCACTGACTTCCTTCCTGCACGCCCCGAAGCGGTCCGTGCTCCAAGATGTGGTTATTCAGGTTTTTTACAGGTGGTCAAATTAATATGACTGTATGGAGTAAATCGAGATTTGTACGTTACTATTTCCAAAGAGTGCATACTGACACGTATTTCATTGTCATATTTTTTAAGAAATTCACTTTAAGGACTCTATGACAGCGTTCAGTCGTAGTGCCCGCCAAGTGATGGCATGCCAGTCTCGCGGCAACACACCACCAAATGTTTTCTGTGAGTTGCAGATTTGGAGAACGTGCTGGTCAAGGCAGTAGCCAAACAGTCTCTGTAGGGAAGCAGTCCAGCATAGCATGGGCAACATGCGATCTTTTTTTATCTTGTTGAACGATACATCGCGGAAACCTGATACACACTATATGTGTAACGCCTGCTGTCCACACCACTGTCTATGCAATTCAGAGGTGGTCGCCATATGCTGGACTTTCATGATGATAAGAAATTCAATATGGCCACGATCGTTCTCCTCGGACCTTTCGTACACAAGCATGTCCACCGTAAAGCCATAAGCAAATCGGGCCTCGTCTGACAAGTCGCCGTGCTGTCGTTCGTGTGTTCAGTGTGTTCTTTGGTGGTGCCGCATCTAGGGAACTGGCATCAATGATGCCATGCTGAGCCCGTCTTACTCCAGATGCCGTGAAGCTGTTCGTGTAAATATTTGTCTCCTTGTAAGGATGACACTTTCCTGCCTCAAGGTATGTGACGTGGCAGCAAGGGCACTCACAGCCGAGTGAGCGGTATACCTAAATTCTTGGGCGTTAGTGTTTTGTAACCAATGAGATACTGCATGACGTATGATCCTCCCGCACACGTCGATCCTAGATTAGCTTTACAATAGTAAGATACCAACCAATGTGAGCGGAAGTATCACAAAATTGTAAAGGGCAGTCTTGATAGGCTGTAATCATGCCGCTGTCGAATTCAGGTATGTTGATAGACCTTTTTCATTATCACACAAGGCTTCTAATCAACAACCAACAGTCGAATGCGGTTTCAGAATGAGAAATATGCTGTATAATATATCTTTACGTACATAATGCGGGCTACTCCTATCCACTTTGTGTAGTGACGGTGAGATGTTAATCATTTTCATATGGAAGAAGGTAGTACGCTTCGTGCCATCTTCGTGGTCTTGCACTTGCGACCATGTTCGTATTGATACAGCCCCCCAAAGTCTTTAGAAATGGTCTGAATCGTCTGGGTGTGTCAGCAGCGTCGGGCGGTATCATTGGCGCCCTTTACGCCCCCGTTTTCTGTCGATTCTGAGCCTGCGGTGTGTGTGAAATCTTTTTCTCGGTTAACCATAAGAAAACCGCGTGATGTCAAACCTGGGTGTCACCATTCTGACCTCCATCACAGAGACGTCTAAAGAATGCGTGAAATGTAGGTAAGAGGGAATGTGAAACGTCCACGATGGCATTGAGCAGATTTGTAATGAATTCTTACGACAACGTGACATCTTTAACCAGCCTTACAGTTCACTTCAGCTTCCCAGCTGTGGTCTTTCTTCGCATTTGTCGACGTATTGCTGTTTGAAGCATTTTCGAACTAGACAGCGACGTCGCAGGCGCCACACCATTGCACAATTACAGAGGAAAGTTACCTTTGAGGCAAATTTCAAACCTGTACATCATAATGGGACTCAATTACGGAGTTTCGAGAAAGTGGTTCTGCAGTGGTGTTTTACAATGTAGTTTCTGAAGCAGGAGTTGTACTGAAAGAGGCCCCTTACTTAGATAAGTGAAAAATAATTGAAATGAATTCTGTACGTTTATAATAAGTAAAGTAAGTAACAGAATTTTTTAACCATGTGACGTACAAAGGTTTACCAGGGAAAGATGTAAATTTCTGATTGACAGAACGTAATAATAATATTAAAAAGGAAGAGGATTTCCAATGTTCTACAAAATTATATTTATTTGGTCATGAGCCGCCTTTCGGGTTCTTAGGATGTCGGCTGAAGATGAGCTAACAAGCCGAAAGCCGGTTCGTGACCAAATAAATATTATTTTGCATAACATTTCCTTTTCAATATTATTTAATTTCACTGAAAAAGTACTGTACCATGTGTCGTCAAATCCAAAATTGGAGATTGATACTCACCATGATGGTATCATTTGCTGTCAATACTGTGCCACCAAAACCTGTTACCTTATCTTTTCTTTTTGTTTTTCTGTACATCAATCAATATGCCTGTAACAACAGTCCCATGACTCTCACTCATTTCTTCACTGTCACACACTATTGCAGCGGAAGATAGGCTTTCATATTCAAATACAAACACTGAGAGACCCCAGAAAACATATTCCTGTTGATGATGGTCACTGAGTGCGAAGCTCTCAGATACTGCGAACAATTCGGAGAAAGTGGCGTGCTTCAGTGAAAGCTTAGCATAAAGGATGCATTGGTCCTACGCACTCCGCGACTTGGTATCCTTTGCATGAGGCTACGCAGCCGAGTGAGAAAGCCACATTTGCGGCTGTGCCTTTTAACAGAAGTAGTCTCGCTCACCTTCTGCTACTTTGGCCAATGTATTCGAAGTTTTTTTGGCCGTCCGGTCGCCCGCAGATAAGTGAACACCAAGTGCATAGGCCACTAGCCTGCAGACAAGTACATGTTTTTGTTGAAGGTGGAAAAATCCCCAGATCAGCACAGTTATGAAAACCAGTGGGTAGTTGCAGAGGTAGAGGAAGACATCATAACACTTGCATACAAACTTTTGCAATCGGTCTTCAGTGCATAGATAAAAATTGCGACCAGACAACGTGACAGCTTGTGGAGTTTGCTGGAGGAAACATGATCCCAAATGTGCTACTTAGCATTGGATGGACTGTCTACCTCTTCAGTTCGAAAACTGTTGTAATGCATCTGTCCACAGGGGACTATCCTTTGCAAGCCTCTTCATTTTGCAGCGCTGTTATTTGGAGCTTACTGTGGAAACTGGCAGCTCAGAAACTGTTTTCATGAGCTTTCATTTGAAGAAGCCGTAAGCAGCCAGTGGCCGCAACATTACTGGTATGCCTGCTGCCGCAACAGAGCTGTTTATTCATTACGAGGCGAGCCAGGCGGGGCGCTGTAATCCTGAAGACGCAGCAGATAGGTTGGGCGGTTTCTAAGCCATCGAGAAATGGACCTGTGATTTTGTACATGTCTGGGCGTAGCACATTGGAACATAAAATGACCTAATAACCAGTATAAATACCCGTCAGTTCCATCATTTCCACAGTACTTACTACGACGAGAGTACTATGCAAGGTGCTGGAAAGATTTGGGTCAATAAGCAGTCACCATCAGTTTGAGAAACGGACACCATCCGAGCATACCCTAGAACTAGGTCCTTCTCCTTGGACTTAGCACCTTTACAATGGAGATCAGGCATTAGGCTCACTTCAGCAACAGACAGGTTCCTGCCTTCGGAGAGGGGAGCTGGGAGGGGGCAGCAGATGCAGACTGGAGTGGTACAGCGTCTTGCCCTTCTACGCAGATGCGGACATCCTGGCGCCACGTACCTCTTTTCACAGGAGTGAATGCCATCCCCAGAGGCTTTCAACCCCTGCGAGAATTCCAGCATGCCGCTGGTGCTTACCACAAGCAACCACACTTTGCCTGACAGAGGTAACTGTTGCTGAGTGGGCTTTTAAGTGTCACCGTTCCTGGGTGCCGACGTCACTGCTGGTCTTCTGGCTGATAACTGGCCACATCAGTTCTCCACGGGTCGTCCGCATCAACGGCTAAAGGAGGCTTGGCCGCCAGATCACAGCATTATGAGTGTAGCAGCATGAATCTCAATGAAGTGTTCGACTTTCTGATACTGTTTCCTTGAGCTATTAATGACCTGGACCAACGCCACGACCTACCATCTGCTCTTCATCCTCGGCCACTACAGCATGTGGCAGAAGAATCAATCTACAAACAGCGCGCTGTCACAACCACAGCTCGCAGTCTTATTGCAGAGTGGGGTGAGTTAACGAACTGTTTGTTTCTACTACCGTGTGCAGAGGATATTGGATCAAGGCGAACTGTTGTCGAAATTTAAAGGTCACAGCAGTGGAGTCGTTAGAGTCGGTTGATGTACCACAATTTTGTAACTATCTGTAAGAGGTTTCCAATGTAACTTCCTGGGCTCAGTGCACCATGTCCTGAGCCAGTGGCATTAGTGTGTCACTGATTGGGCCATATGGCTAGGCAGGGCACTGAGACAAGATGGCCCATGATGAGACAAAGGATTTAAGTTAATGTAATTATGGCAATGTGAGCTGTGACTGATACCGTGCTATACTTAACTGTGCACTAGTGATAATGAGTGAGTCTGGTACACAGAGTAATTCCCAGCAGAAGTCGTTGTAGTCTTCAAATGATACTGTAGCGCAGTCGTGAGTGGATAATACGGAATCACGTGCACAACTTGCGTGGTAAAGATAAACAGTTAGCATTAATCGAACAGCGTAGTCCTCAGATAGACCCAGCCATTAACAATTTAATCAGTATCTTCCCAGGCAAGTCTACTGAGGATGTAATGTCTTTCTTGGATGACCTGAAATCGTCGCTGGAGATTGGAGTTTGGTCAGATGATCAGTTATTGCAACTAGCAACATTAGGGTTGTTAGGGGAGGCGAAAACGTTTGTCAGGTGTATGAAGGGGTTGAGAAACATGCAGATATTTAATCATTTGAAATGGGCCGCCCGATACGATGTAAGAAACCAAATACGGCGAGATTTTTCCACGAACAGTTAAGTGGCTTAAGAAAGAAGTACAGTATAACAGTAGGAAGTTTTGTGGGTAGAATACAGAAAAATAATGTGCAAATGTACGAGATGAGACACTTTTCTGAGGGGTTCTTCACCTGAAGAATTCAGACAGGTATCCTGAAAGATTTGTACGCTCCTGTTAGTTTTTCTATAAAGACAGAAAAGATCGACATCTAGCGACAAGGGTTCATAATAAGCAGCGGATGTTTTCCACCAACGTAAGACGCTTCAGGTCTGGACCGTTGGGGTATGTTCAGAGGCAGTGGTGGCTGTCTCAGAGGGGTAAATCTGATGTGGCTGGACACGAACCATGAGACTGTAAAAGTAGTGGTAAAAATAGACAAGTGTGAAGCAGACTGGCACTGAACGCCAAAGGGTAGCCCAGGTCCATCGGCGGCATTCCCATTAAATTTTGATATTGCAGATCTGTACACAGAGGTGGAATGTGGTATAGAGGAAAATGAAGGAGACATAAAGTGCAAGCTCTTTTTCATGTAGCGGCACATATGTCAGTTTGGTCTGCGTGAAAAAGTAATCACGGATCAAAAGGACACGTTTCATGTCAAATTTGGTGAAACAACTATGTTGTTTGCTAAGGGTTTGGAAATTAAGAAACAGTTTGCTGCATCCACAAACTAATGATAAACCAGAGCAAGAGTGCGTCGTTCTATTGGTAGGAAACTGAGGTACCAAGTGAACTCTGGTCGCAGTGATTGGTATTTGTATTTGTCAATTCGTCATTTGTTATAGCAGGATGGAACTCGAGGTTTCCACTAGTATTGGGCCATCCCCTTACGAGGTGATGTATGGGAGGAAGAGGCCTTTGCCGTTTGATACGGTCAGACTCGACATTAGAAAGAATGGTAAGTCAGTTCGAAATTCTACCAAGAGAAATTTCGCAAGAAGTATGGAGACGAGTGGAAGGAGCAAACACCAAGGCCCCAGAACGCCAAGAGATACTAGGAGAATTGACATAGAAATTATTGCAATACAGGATAGGACAATGGGTGATTGGGTGATGCTCTGAAGCCCGTATACCCCAAAGGGTAAAACGAGAAAAGTTTATTACGAGGTAACAGGTGCTGCACCAAGTAACGGAGAAAATATCATCAGCTAATGTCAAGCTTCAGGTGCTATCTAGATTGTTAATGTTGGATGCCTACAACGATTTCAAGGCCTTCCAGACATCCACCACATAGAAGAAAATGAAATGATGTGAGGAAAATGGTGCTATGTGGCTGTCGGAAGGCAGCATTTTGTTGTAAAATGTGTAGGGAATAAGTTCTTCTGTGTGCCACAGTTGTTATAGTTTCATGTCGAGGTTTTATTATCAACGCGCTTTAGAAAGTTATGTCAGGCGACAAAAGACCCTTCCGAAACAGGAAGAGAGAGTAATTGCAGCTCCCTGTTCCCAGTTTACCGTGTGTCAGGAATGAGGATGAAGGGAATCCTAGTCGTAGCAGTGATTCACCTCTTCATCGAGAGTGGATCACAAATCGTTTACGGGTACAAAGAGGGGTAGTGGTAAGCAAAAGCTCCTTGTGTGTGCGAATACTGCAAAACAGATAGCAATTATTGATATGTTTTCTATTATTTAAGATGCTGTAAAATAGAAATGAAAAGGTGTGGGGCCCATAAGTGATTTTTGAGAGGTGATTAACAACACAAGGTGAGGTGCCTTTGGAATGTGACCTTCGAGAGGCAGTGAGCTGTTGTATATTATGTTAAATGATTTCAAAAGAAACTAATTTACTATTAATTAGTGGAAACGGAATGTAATATCTCTATTACTCGTAAATGAAGAATTCGGAACAGATATTGAGCATAGATGAAGTAGGAGCCACAGGGCTAAAGCTGTAGCGTATATTCGCTGCCTCTGAAACTTGTGATAGAAGCTGCCTAGTAATTACAAAGAAAACCCTAAATACTGTTTATTGTTGTCCAAGGATGCTGAGTATTTTTGCAGAGCCGTCTAGGGTAGAGAGCTCGGGAAGGAGGGGTCCCCCGAAAGAGGGAGGCGTTATGTGTAATCACTATTTTTTGGGCTTCACTATGATAAATGGCAGCCACGGTAATTGAAAACATCGTAAGCACCATGTGGGTGCCAAGGCGTCGAAGTGACTAATGCAGCAATAGTGCTGTTTACACAACGCGAGGCGAGCCAGATCGAGCACTGGAATCACAATGATGCAGAGGAAAGATTGGGCTCTTGAAAAACAAACCAGGTGGTCTCTTCATTTCTGCCCAGGGATATGTTATTCTATAAATCCTAGAAGCAGTACATCGGCACAACAAAAGAGCTTCTTACCAGTTCAAATTCGTGTCAATTCTAGGAAAGGTCTTCGCAGTCTGCCAGCATCAACTACGAGAGAACTACACCACAGTGGTGTGGGCCAGCAAGTTCCACTACGAGTTTGAGTCTTCTGGCAGTGTGTCTTCCTCCCTGGGCTCCGCGCCTTTCTACCAGTGACCCAAATCCAGCCACACTTCAGCAGCCAGACTTCTGTACTGGCAGTAGCAGATAGTGACTGTGGTGGCACATCCGATCGCCCTCCTAACACTGGGGCGGATGTCCTGGTCCCACACGCCTTTGCTCGCAGGGGGGAGTTTCATTCTTACAGGATATTATCCCCTGCAAGAATTACAGCAGGGTTCCGCGGCTGTGGCACCAACCACGCCATCCTGTGTCTAACTGGGGTGAACGCCACTGGCCACTGAACACGCTCCTGGGCGTCAGCATTCCTTGGTGCCGCTGTCAAAGGCGGCCTTCTGCTGAACAGCTGGACACAGAAAGCACCCCACAGGCCGTTCATGTCAGACGCTAAAGGTGGCGTGGCCGCCGCTTTGCAGACCTACGAGTGTAGCAGCATGAACCTCAATGAAGTGTTTGACTTTCTGATTTTGTTTTCATGAGTTACCGAACGCCCTGCACCCTCACCACGACCCTCCGCAGCACATAAGGTCACTACATTTTCTATACACCGACGGCAAAATTCTTGAACTTTGTAGTCAAGCCTCAGACTTCCTAGGCAACTTTTTCAATCACCTTCATACACTGCTACGAATTAGCGATTCCTTGATCCCACAAAATGTGTCCTGTCAACCATACTCTACTTACACTCAAGTGTTTCTGTAAATTTCTTTGTTCCTGAATTTTATTCACTAGCTATTCAAAGGTTATGTTAACAACACATTTCAACTTCAGAATTCTCCTGCCAGCACCACTGCTTCCTTTCTCATTTTGTCTGAGCAGGTTATTATCCACCTTTCATCCACACCTAAATTTGTATTCGATGTTAGAATATCTCTCGTTGTTATTGCCAGTGTACATTTTACGTCCTCTCCACTTTGACTATAGTACACTACTGGCCATTAAAATTGCTACACCACGAAGATGACGTGCTACACACGCGAAATTTAACCGACAGGAAGAAGATGCTGTGATATGCAAATGATTAGCTTTTTCGACCATTCACACAAGGTTGGCGCCGGTGGTGACACCTACAACGTGCTGACATGATGAAAGTTTCCAACCGATTACTCATACACAAACAGCAGTTGACCAGCGTTGCCTGCTGAAACGTTGTTGTGATGCCTCGTCTAAGGAGGAGATCGGACTGTAGCCTAACGCGATTGCGGTTTATCGTAATCGCGACATTGCTGCTCGAGTTCGTCGAAATCCAATGACTGTTAGCGGAATATGGAATCGGTGGGTTCAGGAGGGTAATAAGGAACGCCGAGCTGGATCCCAACGGCCTCGTATCACTAGCAGTCGAAATGACAGGCATCTTATCCGCATGGTTGTAACGGTTCGTGCAACCACGTCTCGATCCCCGAGTAAACAGATGGGGACGTTTGCAAGACAACAACCATCTGCACCAACAGTTCGACGACGTTTGCAGCAGCATGGACTATCAGCTCGGAGACCGTGGCTGCGGTTACCATTCACGCTGCATCACAGACAGGAGAGCCTCCGATGGTGTACTCAACGACGAACCTGGGTGCACGAATTGCAAAACGCCATTTTTTCGGATGAATCCAGGTTCTGTTTATAGCATCATGATGGTAGCATCTGTGTTTGATGACATCGCGGTGAACGCACATTGGAAGCGTGTATTCGTCATCGCCATACTGGCGTATCACCCGGCGTGATGGTATGGGGTGCCATAAGTTAGAATTCTCGGTCACCTCTTGTTCGCATTGACGACACTCTAAACAGTGGACGCTACATTTCAGATGTGCTACGACCCGTGGCCCTACCCTTCATTCGATCCCTGCGAAACTCTACATTTCAGCAGGATAATCCACGACCGCATGTTGCAGGTTCTGTACGGGCCTTTCTGGATACAGAAATTGTTCGACTGCTGCTATGGCCAGCACATCCTCCAGATCTCTCACCAATTGAAAACGTTTGGTCAACGGTGGCCGAGCAACTGGCTCGTCACAATAGGCCAGTCACTACTCTTGATGAACTGTGGTATCGTGTTGAAGCTGCATGGGCAGTTGAACCTGTACACGATATCCAGGCTCTGTTTGACCCAATGCCCAGGCGCATCAATACCGTTAGTACGGCCAGATGTGGTTGTTCTGGGTAGTGATTTCTCAGGATCTATGCACACAAATTGCGTGAAAATATAATCACATGTCAGTCCTAGTATAATATATTTGTCCAATGAATACCCGTTTATCATGTGCATTTCTTCTTGGTGTAGCAATTTTCATGGCCAGTAGTGCATGTTAGTTTGGTGCTCACAGAAGAACTCATTTGATACTTTTAGAGTTTAGTGTTAATTCTAATACCTTCAGCACCAACTGATTTAAACGGACTAAATTTCATAGCTACGTTTTTACTTTTGTCAATGAAATAATCAACTCATTTCAAGACCACTGTACATTCCCTTGAACTGCTGTTCCAAGTCTTTTGCTGTGTGAAATAATTGCAATTTCACTGGAAAAATCACAACGTTTTAATTACTTCTCACGACTTAAATTATGGTCTTTCCGAATTTCTCCTCTACTTCGAAGACTGTTCAGTTGAAATAATTGAATAGCAATGGCGATAGTCTACAACCCCGTCTCGGCCACTCGTCAACTGCTCCCACCTTTCCATGCCCTACGACTCTTAAATCTGCAGTCTGGTTTCTGAAAAAGTTGTGAATAACCTTTCATTCCGAATGTTTTATTACTGTTACCGTCAGAATGTCAAAGAGAGTATTGCTGTTACGTTGCGGTATAGACTCCATATTTGGCATGGGGCCGTAGTGATATGACAACAAGACTTCTGAGTGCGCGGTGCACACAGACAGCTTTGTGTGCATTATATTTAGTTTTTGGCTAGCGCTTGTAGCTGAGAGAGGCAGAAGACTACATACACGCTGCTGTTGCGGCGGAAGGCGGCGAGGCGCGCCCCGGTGACCCTGAGGTGCTGCTGCTGTTGCTGCTGGCCACTGGAGGCGGCGTACAGCCGCGCCATGGAGCCGGGCGGCGACGCGGAGAAGGACGACGACTTGATGGTGCTGGCCGTGCTGCTGTTGTTGCCCGGGGAGCCGGGGGGCGGCGGGGACCCGCATGGGGACGCTGGCTGGGGGCAGGCCACCCCCACACCGCCGCCGGCGCCGCCCCCGCCGCAGATGGCGTCGCTGCTCGGGTAGCTGCAGGCGTGCGTGCGTCAACCACAGGACAAGCTAATGCGAGGCCGCGGATCGGGCGGTTGGGGCTCGGGTAACAGGACATGCTGAAGAGCGTGTATGCGCTACTACATTTTGTAGAGGGGGGAGGGGGGTGGGGGAGGGCTGTGATGGTGGCTGCTAGAAAGAAGCAGAGGAGGCGTCATTCCTGCAAGCGTAATCATTCCTTCTAATGGAGACACATTAGTTTGTCTTGTAGAACAGTGGGATGTCACAGACACATTGCAACTTTATGATGTTTTATCCTCTTTCCAGGCTCACAAACACTTAAGTTACAACTATTTATTACAGGAAAATACCTATCATGCAGTTGGTTGGAATTCTCAATGTGTTCAACTCACATTGTCAGCCCAACAACGATGTAATATACAGGGTGAGTCACCTAACGTTACCGCTGGATATATTTCGTAAACCACATCAAATACTGACAAACCCATTCCACAGACCGAACGTGAGGAGAGGGGCTAGTGTAATTATTTAATACAAACCATATAAAAATGCACGGAAGTATGTTTTTTAACACAAACCTACGTTTTTTTTCAAAATGGAACCACGTTAGTTTTGCTAGCACATCTGAACATATAAACAAATACGTAATCAGTGCCGTTTGTTGCATTGTAAAATGTTAATTACATCCGGAGATATTGTAACCTAAAGTTGACGCGTGAGTACCACTCCTCCGCTGTTCGATCGTGTGTATCGGAGAGAACTGCAACATACATCGCGTTTCTACAGAATGATCTGCCAACGTTGCTCGAAAATGTCCCACTGGAAACGCGTCGACGTATGTGGTATCAGCATGATGGTGTACCTGCACATTCCGCAATTAAAACTAGGCTGACCCTTGACAGGATGTTCGACGGGCGTTTCGTAGGACGTGGAGGACGCGTAAATTGGCCAGCCCGTTCTCCTGATCTTACACCTCTGGACTTCTTTCTGTGGGGTACGTTAAAGGAGAATGTGTACCGTGATGTGCCTACAACCCCAGAGGATATGAAACAATGCATTGTGGCAGCCTGCGGCGACATTACACCAGATGTACTGCGGCGTGTACGACATTCATTACGACAGAGATTGCAATTGTGTGCAGCAAATGATGTCCACCACATTGAACATCTATTGTCCTGACATGTCGGGACACACTCTATTCCACTCCGTAATTGAAAACGGAAACCACGTGTGTACGTGTATCTCACCCCTCATGGTAATGTACACGTGCGTCTGTGAAAAAGACCAGTAAAAAGGTGTTAGCATGTGGACGTAATGTGCTGTTCCAGTCTCTTCTGTACCTATGGTCCATCACCGTTCCCTTTGGATCCCTACGTAATTCGGTGCTCTCCGATGCACACGATCGAACAGTGGTGGAGTGGTACTCAAGCGTCAACTTTAGGTTACAGTATCTCCGGATGTAATTACATTTTACAGTGCAACAAACGGCACTGATTACATATTTGTTTATACGTTCAGATGTGCTAACAAAACTAACGGGGTTCCATTTAAAAAAACATAGGTTTGTGTTAAAAAACATACTTCCGTGCATTTTTGTATGGTTTGTATTAAACAATTACACTAGCCCCTCTCCTCACGTTCGGTCTGTGGAATCGGTTCGTCAGTATTTCATGTGGTTTACGAAATATATCCAGCGGTAACGTTAGGTGACTCACCCTGTATAATAAGCCGTGAAACCGCAATATTACGTTTTGCATGCCTAAGACTGTAATGTAGAATCTGTCATGGTGTCGGTGTGGTTGGAAAATGCATACTCATGTATTGGTCTGAAGTTTAGGAAACGGGGAAGAGAAAAGACAAGCAGTTACTAACCATAGTCTTGTATCAAGACATCACTTGTGTCACTAAAGATACTGACGTTGTCGAGTCAAAATGTTTGCGGACCATGCCAACTCAAGATAGGTGGCACATCTCGCGACTCACCTGGTCTCTCCACATAGACGTCACAACGTCTTTATAAGCAGCAGCCAGATGTTTCGCTGACACGTCGTTCACCCAGTGAGGATTGCTTACGTCATCGTCGTGATGCGCTTCCAGAACCGAGGTGCTCTGTACTGGATCGAACCACGGGTTGCTACACTTGCTATTGATTGCTCTGCTGATAGTGGATTTGCGAGGAGGTGCGCACTTACTGGCATCATTGTTCTAAGAAATTAAGTGCTGCAGTTGTAGGTTAGAAGGCCTCAGGGAGCCACAGAAAGGGCGTCTGTCTAGAAGGGGGCAGACAAAACGCAGTAAGTTAGTCATAGAAACGATCGGTATTGTAGTTGTAAATTGTCATAGACGTGTTAGGAAAGAACCAGAGCTCCAAGCACTAATAAAAAGCACTGAAGCTCAAATAGTTTTAGTTACAGAAAGCTGACTAAAGCCGGAAATAACTTCAGCAGAAAATTTTCTGACGATCTAGCAGTGTTCAGAAACCATAGACTAAATACAATTGGTGGTGGAGTATTAATTGCTGTCGGAAGCAGTGTGCCTTGTACTGAAATTGAAGTAGGTAGTTCCTGTGGCATATTGTAGGCAGAGGTTACACTTGACAATCAGACTGGACTATTAATTGGGTCGTTTTACCGACCCCCCGATTCAGAAGATATTGTTGCTGAACATTTCTAAGGAGACTTGAGTCTCAATTCAAATACGTACTCCACTCATACCATTATTGTCGGTGGTGACTTTAATCTACCCTCGATATGCTGGAAAAAATATACGATTAAAGCAGGCGGCAGGCATAAAACGTCATCCGAAATTGTACTGAATGCTTTATCAGAAAATTATTTTGAACAAATAGCTCATGAGCCCACTCGAAGCGTAAATGGCTGCGAAAGCATACTTGACCTCTTAGCAACAAACAATCGTGGACAAATAGTGAGCATCGTGACGAATACAGGGTTTAGCGACCACAAGGCAGTTGCTGTTAGGCTGGTTGCCGTAACACCCTCACCCATTAACAAGGAAACGCAAAGTATATATATTTAAAAAAGCTGACAAAATGTTCTTAACGACTTTTTAAGAAACGGTCATCGCTCCTTCGGATCTCATCATCTAAACGTAGAAGAGATGTGGAATGATTTCAAAGAGACCGCATCGACGTCAGTTGAGAGATATATATAACATAAATTAATAAGTGACAGTACTGACCCCTATGCTATACAAAATGGGTCAGATAGCTGCAGAAGCAGCGAAAAAGGCATGCCAAATACAAACAGCGCAAAATCCCCAAGACTAGCAAAGTTTTACAGAAGCTCGTAACATGCGAGATGCTTTCAATAATTTCCACAACGAAAGCCTGTCTCGAAATCTGGCAGCAAACCCAAAGAGATTCTGGTCGTACATAAAGCACACCAGTGGTAAGACGCAATCAGTAACTTCAAAGCGCCATAACAACAGTGAAGTCACTGATGACAGTGCCACTAAAGCAAAGATATTAAACACCATTTTCCAAAACTCCTTTACCAAATAAGACGAAGTAAATATTCCTGAATTCCAATTAAGAACAACTGCCAATATGAGAAACATAGAAACAGATATCCTCGGAGTCGCAAAAGAGCTTAAATCACTTAGTAAAAGCAAGGCTTCCGGTCCAGATTGTATTCAAGTCAGGTTCCTTTCAGAGTGTGCTGATACAATAGCTTCATACACTACTGGCCATTAAAATTGCTACACCAAGAAGAAATGCAGATGATAAACGGGTATTCATTGGACAAATATATTATACTAGAACTGACATGTGATTACATTTTCATGCAGTTTGGGTGCATAGATCCTGAGAAATCAGTACCCAGAACAACCACCTCTGGCCGTAATAACGCCCTTGATACGCCTGGGCACTGAGTCAGCCAGAGCTTGGATGGCGTGTACAGGTACAGTTGCTCATTCAGCTTCAACACGATACCACAGTTCATGGAGAGTAGTGACTGGCGTATTGTGACGAGCCAGTTGCTCGGCCACCATTGACCAGACGTTTTCATTTGGTGAAGATCTGAAGAATGTGCTGACCGGGACAGCAGTCGAACGTTTTCTGTATCAAGAAAGGCCCGTACAGGACTTGCAATATGCGGTCGTGCATTATCCTGCTGAAATGTAGGCTTTCACAGGGATCGAATGAAGGGTGGAGCCAGGGGTCGTAACACATCTGAAATGTAACGTCCAGTGTTCAAAGTGCCGTCAATGCGAACAAGAGGTGACCGAGACGTGTAACCAATGGCACACCATACCATTACACCGAGTGATACGCCAGTATGACGATGACGAATACACGCTTCCAATGTGCGTTCACCGCGATGGCGCCAAACACGGATGCGACCATCATGATGCTGTAAACAGAACCTGGATTCATCCGAAAAAATGACGTTTTGCCATTCCAGGTTCGTCGTTGAGTACACCATCGCAGGCGCTCCTGTCTGTGATGCGGCGTCAAGGGTAACCGCAGCCATGGTCTCCGAGCTGATAGTCCATGCTGCTGCAAACGTCGTCGAACTGTTGGTGCAGATGGTTGTTGTCTTGCAAACGTCCACATCTGTTGACTCAGGGATCAAGACGTGGCTGTACGATCCGTAACAGCCATGCGGATAAGATGCCTGTCATCTCGATTGCTAGTGATACGAGGTCGTTAGGATACAGCACGGCGTTCGGTATTACTCTACTGAACCCATCGATTGCATATTCTGCTAACGGTCATTGGATCTCGACCAACGCAAGTAGCAATGTCGCGATACGATAAATCGCAATCGCGATAGGCTACAATCCGACGTTTATCAAAGTCGGAAACGTGATGGTACGCATTTCTCCGCCTTACACGAGGCATCACAACAATATTTCAGCAGGCAACGCCGGTCAACTGCTGTTTGTGTATGAGAAATCGGTTGGAAACTTTCCTCATGTCAGCGCGTTGTAGGTGTCGCCACCGGCGCCAACCTTGTGTGAACGGTCGAAAAAGCTAATCATTTGCATATCACAGCATCTTCTTCCTGTCGGTTAAATTTCGCGTCTGTTGCAGGTCATCTTCGTGGTGTAGCAATTTTAATGGCCAGTTGTGTATGTTAATGATGTGTCCAGCTGCAGATACCTCCTATACGCTGATGACCTTCAGTTATATCTCAGTTCAAGCCCAGAAAACATGCACACAGCCATCGATCATGTAAATGCTGACTTACTTGCTTTATCAGAATGGTCGCAGAACATAGGTCTGATACTGAACCCTTCCAAAACGCAAGCAATCTTAGTCGCCCACAAAAGACTTATTACAACATAGCACAGAGAATCTCTTCCATGCTTGATTATAAATGGCACCGAAACAAACTTTTCTCCTTCTGCAGAGAACTTGGGGATAATCCTGGACAACCACTTAGATTGGATTGAACACACTACTGCAGTCTGCAAGAAAGTTTCTGCATCCCTTCATTGTCTACAGAAATATAAAAATTTCCATTAGAGTTTAAGAAGATGCTCGTAGAATCTCTAACACTCCCTATTCTCGACTATGGGGATGCTATTGTCCAAGGACTTTCGTACGCAAACTCTCGCATGTTTGAACTGGCGATGAATGCTTGCGTCCGATATATTTGTGACGTTCATATCACTCCAGCCTATGAACAATTATCGTGGCTACGTGCTGATAAACGTAGGGACTACCAAAATTTATGGTTACTCCATCGTCTTCTCAATCATAAGAGTCCCTCTTACTTATCCTCAGCCATACATTACTATCTAAACAGTACAGCAGAAATATTCGATCTCAACAAAGTAAGATCCTCTCAGTACCAACACACAACACCGTCATGTTTCCTAAATCATTTTCTGTATCCGGAACCCGACTTTGGAACAATCTTCCTTGAAATATCAGAGAAATTAAATCACGTCCAGGCTTCAAAAAGCAGCTAATGGCTCACCTTCTCTCGCAATAGCTATCTCTCCCACATACTGGTCTCCAGCCCACACTCTTCAATCCCCCCTCCCCCTTCAACATTTCCCTTCTCCTCGCTTACAGAGTTACTTACTTAAATCAAGTCCTCTCCTAACAGCCACTATTACTGTTATTCAAATTTTCTTATTCTTCATCCTTTCTTTTTCTGACAATACTAAACATCATTTAAGTTGTTCTAGACTATATATTATTTTTAATGTACGTTGTTTTATTATTACTGTTATTATTGCCATTTATCCTTACGTTCATTATTGTGAACTATAATAATAACAATAATAATAATAATAATAATAATAATTATTATTATTATTATTATTATTAGCTTATTATCATCTCTAAGATTGTTTATCATTTTCATTAATGTTTTGCTAATATATCTGTATGTGTTGTTCCTGGTCAGATGTAATCTGGTCAGGCTAAATAAGCAAATAAATAAATAATATTTGTGTAGCTTCTTTCAAACAGTGTTTTATTGTAAATGTCCGAATTATTTGCGAAAAGTCTGAAGTTACAAGTAATATTGTCTCCTAGAGACATTGTTGTCATCAGTGAAAGTGGGGAAAGATTACCGGACCTTTTGAATGAAATAAACACTCTAATGAGCACATAATGTAAAGTGAATGTAAACCAAGAAAAGGCCAGAGTATTGAGGAACAGAAACAACGAGATCAGCAATGAACTTGACGTCGGTATGCGGTGACGTTGTAGACGAAGTAAAAGGGCTTTACATGACGAATGAAGTAAGGAGGGTGCAGAAGTCTACTAGAATCAAATATGGGGCTTCATTTGAGGAAGAAATTTCTAGAAGTTTATGAGAACGTACATCTGGAGCACTGCGTTCTGTGGAAATGAACTGGAAAACAGGAGAACATGACATTCTAAATGTTCGAGTTGTATTTTACAGGTATGTTTAGAACTCAGAAGAGAGATAAGAAATCACAGGATCGGCGCTGAAAGGAATATATTCGAAGATGAGAAGAGGAAAGTACGGGATGACAGGATGCAAGGCAACGGTGAATAAATTCCATGATACTTGAGGGAGTTATAGGAGGATAGAAACTGTGGGGGAAGACAGAGAGTGGAAAACAACTGACGACTGGTCGAGGACGTTTGATATACGTGCTGCTCTAAGAAGAAGGGTTTCGCACAGGAAAGCAAATCACTGCGTTGAAAAACAGGAAATGAATATACTTCGTAGCGTTAGCAAGATGTTTGCTCCACTGACGTATGATGTAGCATTTAACAAAATTAGTTACACTTGGAAAATACTGGAATCACTCAATAGGTCTAAAAGAATATGTGAACAATAGTGATTCAGACACTATGCGAGATTTATTTTGTCTTACTTTAACCATGTACGCCCTGCCATACCGTTCTAACGCCCGCACCGCAACATTGGAGATGTAACTCTTTTTCAGCGGCTGCTATGACATTCTTAGAGTGTACATTCTATGAGTACTGTTAAATTACAGGATGCTGTAGTATTTACTGCTTTCTTTTTAGCAATTTGAGTCTTTAATTTTACAATTCTTGCTCTTAAAATTACTCGCTATGCACTGACGAACATCGTGAAAGCAGGCAATAGACGACAAAAGTTGCAACTTAGAAGTACTCTTTATAGCCCTATTCGTATGCATATTGAAGCTATTAGAGACTTACATTATCCACGAATAATGAGTCTTTTACTATGCGTGATCACATAAAGAGCCATTCGCTGCGTGCCTCGGTTCACGTAAACGCCAATCGTAAACTTGAGTGAAACAAAATGTGTTAGCAAATTACATCAACGAAGTAATCTTCATGCCATGTAATTCCATCGTATAAACGTCTCATTCAGCGACGCTTATGAAGTTCATTCCATGTACGCTTCTCTGAATATAAATCTGATTATGAAAATGCCTTTGAGGATCAAAAACTCGAAATTTGCTGGTGATTTCAATAACAGTTTTCGAGATACTATCAAAATATTTCTATCCAACGCAGAGCCTTTGGCAGAGTCTGTGAATTTCAAAATCTACATCTACATCTACATCTACATCGATACTCTGCAAGCCACCTGACGATGTGTGGCGGAGGGTACCCTGAGTACCTCTATCGGTTCTCCCTTCTATTCGTCTCGTATTGTTCGTGGAAAGAAGGATTGTCGGTATGCTTCTGTGTGGGCTCTAATCTCTCTGATTTTATCCTCATGGTCTCTTCGCGAGATATACGTAGGAGGGAGCAATATACTGCTTGACTCTTCGGTGAAGGTATGTTCTCGAAACTTTAACAAAAGCCCGTAACGAGCTACTGAGCGTCTCTCCTGCAGAGTCTTCCACTGGAGTTAATCTATCATCTCCGTAACGCTTTCGCGATTACTAAATGATCCTGTAACGAAGCGCGCTGCTCTCCGTTGGATCTTCTCTATCTCTTCTATCAACCCTGTCTGGTACGGATCCCACACTACTGAACAGTATTCAAGCAGTGGGCGAACAAGCGTACTGTAACCTACTTCCTTTGTTTTCGGATTGCATTTCCTTAGGATTGTTCCAATGAATCTCAGTCTGGCATCTGCTTTACCGACGATCAACTTTATATGATCATTCCATTTTAAATCACTCATAATGCGTACTCCCAGATAATTTATGGAATTAACTGCTTCCAGTTGCTGACCTGCTATTTTGTAGCTAAATGATAAGGGATCTATCTTTCTATGTATTCGCAGCACATTACACTTGTCTACATTGAGATTCAATTGCCATTCCCTGCACTATGCGTCAATTCGCTGCAGATCCTCCTGCATTTCAGTACAATTTCCCATTGTTGCAACCTCTCGATACACCACAGCATCATCTGCAAAAAGCCTCAGTGAACTTCCGATGTCATCCAGCAATCAAGCAACGTCTTGCAGTGATCGTTTATTCCACACGATTAGGGTCTCGTGAACTATATTTTAGTACGCTCTTCTCTTTAGTGAATTAACTCATAAGCTAACGACATATCGGACGAGAATATAAATCTCCTGAAAGAGCCAGCTAACATTTTCAGTCAAGACTGAAACCTATCGCTAACATATTTTCACTCTGGAACCAGATTGGAGTTTCCTATATTCGTTTTGGTACTCCGCCATTTTTAAGGTGTGAAAAAAATGAACAAAATATCTACAAATTTTTTTGCGAATATGGTAAAGTGTTATACCACACAGACATGTTAAAACGAATATCAGTCCTGACGAACTGTGGGTAAATATAGCAAGTGTTGACATGTGACACACTTATCAGAGGGCCATGTAAGTAGCTGGATGCAACTGCGTTTCAACAATCACAGAATCATCAGCACTGACAGTGAAGATGTGGCCACAGCCTTGGGCTCATGCTGAACGCATTTTGTTCGTGAAACGTGCGACAGTAAAATTTATTCCATTATTTTTTAATGTAGACAAACAGCAGTGTCGAGTTAACATCGCTTTGAAGTAAATTATCGTGAAATTCACGACTTCTCAGAAGTGTACAAACTACATATAACTGATGGTGAGACATGTTTCTGTGTGTATGACGTACAAACTATTGCCGATTCGCTCCAACAGAACTTTCTTGAAGAGGCATGACCCGAAAAAGCTTATCAGGTTCGATCGACTTTGACAGCGTCATTTCTTGCTACGATATCGTTCAATGAATATGGAATACTTGACAGATCTATGCCATCTGCGCGAAGGTCTCGGAGAAAAATTACGTCTTGTTTGTGGCAAAACAGCAATAAAGCATCCGGTCACACATCACTGCCTGTTTGTGAATATTTGACAAATCCGATGTTATATTGGGGCCTCAGCTTCCGAATACGCAAACGACGGCCCTTTTCGATTTTTTCTTGCTCTGTACTACGAAATAGTAAACAAAATACAGAAGACAGTGTTTCACCAGTACCTAATAAGGAAGGAACGCAGAGTAGAATATCCATCTAGAATAAGATCGTTACAGACAGAGCATAAGCTTACATTGAGTAGACAGAGGGAAGGAAATCGGCCGTATCCTTTTCTAAGGAGCCATTCCAGCACCTATCTTAAGCAATACAGGAATGTAAAAAAAAGTGTCTGAACAGTCTGACCGGAATTTGAACAGCGGTCCTCTTAAATGCTACCACCGAAGAGAAACGTTGAAGGAGCTATGCGCTATGCCAAAAACCGTCTTCAAGAAATCCTTAAAGAATCGGGAAAAGAGTTGACACAAACGTACAGTGTTCTGAGGAGTACTTGGAAGGAACAAAAGCAGTACAAAATAAAATACAACAAACAGTTATTGGCTGCCGTAGGAGGAAATTACCTTGTTTAATAAAATGTATCGACGAATAAAGAAACTGCTTGACAACGTGAAAATTTTTCACTTTACGGGAAACTTCATTGCAGAATTAAAAGGTTCCCGCAATCATTGACGGGAACTGTGCTTTCATTTAAACTGGCAACATTGATGAACAAGCATCTGAATGATGTGAATTAGTGTGCAGTTACAGCCGCCTAAGTAACTGTCACTGCAGTGCAGACTATGTTTGTGCACCAACAAAAAAATGGTTCAAATGGCTCTGAGCACTATGGGACTTAGGTCATCAGTCCCCTAGAACTTAGAACTACTTAAACCTAACTAACCTAAGGACGTCACACAACACCCAATCATCACGAGGCAGAGAATGTGCGCCAACAGATTTTTGAAATAACATCTCCCTAATAGCGTGTGAATATCAGATTGTTTGCATGGCTACGTTAATATCCATTCGAGGATCTGCATATTTTGATGGAGGACTGTGTTCGAGTGTCTTACACGGTTTCGTAAGAGACATGAAAGTACTGGGCGCTTCCACTGCAGGAGTAATCAAGACGTCCTTTGCTGTATCATCCGAACAGGAATGCGAAAAACGAATGACAACTTTGTCCCTCAATTTGGATTAGCAGGTGTAACATGAGTACTGAATTTTATATGCTGTTTCCAAAAATGCATCAAGTTTTGCTCATTCAAGGTTCCAAAAATTCTTTCCCACGAATAGCAATAAGCTTGGGGTGTCGATGGTCAGCGCTCTGCTTTCATTGGGAGATACAGATGCCATCGTTCTGAATACCGTCGTGACTGATATTGGAATATAGTGAAACACCAGGGAAATAAGCCATGAGTCAAATTAAAGATAATAGCACCTCATATGGAACCGCAATTTAGCATCGACGAAGGCAAACGGAATGATGAAAGAGGTCGTTTTCGATTACACAGCTGCAGTTCTCTGCAGATGACCAGACTGCGATAACTAACTTTATCTGGGTGTCGATTAACACATACAGAAGAGAGCACACAGTGAGCAGGGAAAAACACCTTTGCAAACAGCCGATGATGCGTAGAAATTATCTCGCCAAGAAAAATGTTGCTATAACGAAACACTTCGGTTTATAAACTTCCATGTTTTACTTGAGATGAAATTCGCACTGGAGGGATACGTTGAGAGAAAGAAGAAAATTCGCAGGGGTAGAAAAAGACAGTTTGTCATTAAACGTCTATAAGTGATCTGAAGAACTGTTTAAATCATGGCACACATAAGGAAGGGAACGTAGTACGCAAGAACGTAGAAGGAATCACTGTTCAAAATAATGCACACACTACACATATTTACTTCCAGCAATTGTTTAAGTGTACCCTACCCAACAGTCCCATATTTCTCTCAAGTATTAGAACGATATCCTGTAAATTGGTATTCAGTAATAAGTCCGTGACGGATTTTCTATTAGTTTGTAAGCTGAAAGCGAACTGTACTGTATGTTTTCGCCTGAAACAGGTCCTCTGCTGTGAATATGTGTTTTTCAGACATTACTTCTACTATAAGAAATGCAAATTTTCGCGGCGTGAAACTTCAACAAAATCTTTTGTGGTTTCTTGCCTCACCATTTCGCAGTGTATCCTGTCTTCTAAAACGCATGTGCTCCAGAACGTTGCGGACATACTACGAATTGACGCAGCAAGAAACTGAAGAAGGTTTTATTACAATGTTCTACTTGCCTTCTGTAAAATAGTAAAGAAACAAAAGCTCTTAGGGTTGACATCTCAGCTCAGTTTACTTCTGTGTGTAGTCTTGTCGGAGTTTTGCTTCAACATCTTACGTCTACAACGCAAATACATTAGTTTACAACTACTGGACTGAAGATTAAAGTTCGTGCAAAGTAGCAGTTACTTCTGTAAAATATCTGGGAGTATGCGTGCGGAACGATTTGAAGTGGAATGATCATATAAAATTAATTGTTGGTAAGGCGGGTACCAGGTTGAGATTCATTGGGAGAGTGCTTAGAAAATGAAGTCCGTCAACAAAGGAGGTGGCTTACAAAACGCTCGTTCGACCTATACTTGAGTATTGCTCATCAGTGTGGGATCCGTACCAGATCGGTCTGACGGAGGAGATAGAGAAGATCCAAAGAAGAGCGGCGCGTTTCGTCACAGGGTTATTTGGTAACCGTGATAGCGTTACGGAGATGTTTAATAAACTCAAGTGGCAGACTCTGCAAGAGAGGCGCTCTGCATCGCGGTGTAGCTTGCTCGCCAGGTTTCGAGAGGGTGCGTTTCTGGATGAGGTATCGAATATATTGCTTCCCCCTACTTATACCTCCCGAGGAGATCACGAATGTAAAATTAGAGAGATTAGAGCGCGCACGGAGGCTTCCAGACAGTCGCTCTTCCCGCGAACCATACGCGACTGGAACAGGAAAGGGAGGTAATAACAGTGGCACGTAAAGTGCCCTCCGCCACACACCGTTGGGTGGCTTGCGGAGTATAAATGTGGATGTAGATGTAGATGTAGATTCCGCCGGATCATCGAGTCGTTTTACGTGCACTGTCTCCCCCGTGCTTCACGCTGCTGATTGAGGATCAGTTCGAAGCGGGACTCATCATTAAATATAATTCTACTCCAGTCAACGGGATTCTAAGCTAAAACGGTGGAATACCAACATAACTGTCGCCCACCATACAGTCCGACAACCAGGAGTGACGGTCTAGGGTGACATCACATTTCATAGCAGAACCCATCTGGTTGCCATGCGTGACAGCCTTAGTGCGCAGTGGTACGTCTACGTTGTTCTACGTCCACTTTTGATGGCCGTCATGGAAAATAATCCTGGGCTTAAATTTCACCAACAAAATTCCCGCCCGAACATGGCGAAAGCTTCTACTGTTTGTCTTCGTGTTTGCCAAATCGTATCATGGCCAGTAACATCGTCAGATCTCTCTCCAGTTGAGAAAAATCGGAGCATTATGGTAGGGCACTCGAGCCAGCTCGGATTTTCACAATCTACATGGCAATTCTGTAGAATTCGGCACGATATCAGTCAGGAGGCCATACAACACCTCTGTCAAAGCAAACCCGAATAACCGCTTGCGTAAGGGCCAGAGTCGGATCACGGCGTTACAGACTTGCTCAGTTTGTGAATCTCTTTCTCTTGAATACATCATCCAATTTATCTGAATGTGTAATCACTTTTTGTCTATACATATACATCACATCTACCGATTCCCGTCCCATTGGGATAATTCCTTCCTGGTGCGACTTCTTTTTGCCTTAGAATGTATTTATCAATCATTCGAGGCCAACAAAATTACGGTTGTGTCAATTATAAAACGCAATTTTACGTGTCGCAAGCTTCCATATTTCGTTAGCTTCGTAACTTAAGGCGTTTCGGCTTAACCAATCATCAGACACATCTTCAAGAGACAGAATATGTCATAAATAATTTGATAGTACGACCGAAGGTGGGCTAATGCAATAATACATTATAAGGTTGTACATTCGACTTGCTGAAGAGATGCTGTGTGTCAATGTCCGTTTAATATTATTAGGATGAAGGCTTAAGCTAATAAATGTATACTTGTACAGTTAATACAAATGGAAATGAGCGTATGGCATTAGTGACCGGGATTTTCTACACGGGAAGTTCAGCCGCCAGTCGCCACATTGGGCGACTTGCTCGTCGACAATGAGGATGAGATGATGATGAGGACAGCACAACACCCAGTCCCTACTGGAGAGAAAATGTCCCACCCCAGCCACGAATCGAACCCGGGCCCCTGTGCGTGGCAATCCAACGCACTGACGGTTTTTTTTTTTTTTTTTTTAAATCTCATTTTGTTCTATATTACTCGTTGACTTTGGTCGAGGCGGAAGTCCGATGACATTCGTTCAGGTTGTTCGTTGATCCGTTCACTCAGTTTTTTATTACAAAGGGTAGCTAAACCCTGTGACTGAACACGCTGAGCTACCGTGCCGGCGGCCGTTCAGCTATTGGGCGGACTATAACTTGTAAAAGAACAGAGCGATAAAGGGTAAATAGATTATTTCAGTTATGCTTCCGGCCTCATGCAGCGCTTTCACATTATTTGTTGACAAAATACGAAACAATTAATCTCCACTTTCCTCAGTCCCCAAGTTCAGAAGATCTCTGGGAGCTATTCCTCATCAGACAGGTGAATGATTTTCACATTTGTTCACAAAACGCTTTACGCTCTCCATCGCTTCATTGTGCCCATAAATACAACAGAAAGTAGGATGTCTAGGATGGCCATTTCCTTGCATTCAGCACTTCAGACTGATCTTTCTTCTGGGGAATACTGAAGACTAAGCAGCAGGCCGTCTGAATACCCGAGGCCAGAGGAAATAAAAATCTCGCGTGCGCCCGGCTTTTCCATCGGCCAGTGTGGAGTTCGCGTGCCACAGGGCCATTTCGCATCGAGGGCAGTTAGCGCAAGTGACTGGGGGCGGACCGCAGCGGGCATTCAAGCGTGACCGCGGGCCCGCCAGAGCACCGACTTCGGCGGCACGAATCGCCGCTTCTGCACGTTCAGAGCTTTCTTTTATTATATCCCGCGTCCCTGACCTCTAGCAGGAGCCAGCGCAAATCCTGTGCAAGAGATCTGTCAGGAACACGCCAGGAGCACGAAAATCAAAGGGCGGGTAACTGTGTTACACTGTCGTCAGTCAGGTTTTATCATCATCTCAATCAGTTCAGATTAACTTCCAATGCTTACCGATAACTCTAGAGCCAATTGTCGGCTGGCGATGCGCCAGTTCGCAGAAATTATCGCATCCGCGCGATTCAGGATGTCGGAAGCAGGTCCCGAACGTGGCCGATCTTGGACCTCAGTTTCTGTTCTTCCTGACATTTTAGCTTCCTTTACTCGTTGCCCTATAGCACTGCTATCAACTGACTTTCGCACCTATTGAAAAACTGCCTGCCGTAAAACACCAGCAAGGGGAATCAAATGATTTTACCTTGAAACTTCCTGGCAGATTAAAACTGTGTGCCGGACCAAGACTCGAACTTGGGACCTTTGCCTTTCGTGGGCTTTCTCGGTTCGGTAAACAGTTTTAATCTGCCAGGAAGTTTAATATCAGCGCACACTCCGCTGCAAAGTGAAAATCTCATTCTGGAAACATCCCCTAGGCTGTGGCTAAGCCATGTCTCCGCAATATCCTTTCTTTCAGGAGTGCTAGTTCTGCAAGGTTCGCAGGAGAGCTTCTGTTAAGTCTGGAAGGTAGGAGACGACGTACTGGCAGAAGTAAAGATGTGAGGACGAGGCGTGAGTCGTGCTTGGGTAGTTCAGTTGGTAGAGCACCTCTCAGCCGTCCGCAGCTCGCGGTCGTGCGGTAGCGTTCTCGCTTCCCGCGCCCGGGTTCCCGGGTTCGATTCCCGGCGGGGTCAGGGATTTTCTCTGCCTCGTGATGACTGGGTGTTGTGTGATGTCCTTAGGTTAGTTAGGTTTAAGTAGTTCTAAGTTCTAGGGGACTCATGACCACAGATGTTAAGTCCCATAGTGCTCAGAGCCGTTTGAACCAGTCACTTCTCAGCGAAAGGCAAAGGTCCCGAGTTCGAGTCTCGGTCCGGCACACAGTTTTCATCTGCCAGGAAGTTTCATATCAGCGCACACTCTACTGCAGAGTGAAAATCTCATTCTGGAGGCATTTAACCTGACCTGTCACAACCTGTTCCTTGTACCTTCAGTTGTTGCACGTATTTTCACTTTTATAACACTACGCAGCAGTGATTTGGTACTGGGTGAAAATAACACGATTTTTCAATCATAAATGTTGTACGACGTCTGGATTTAAAGTTATAACTGAAAGTGATATGATATTAAAAGCCTGTACATTGGCTAACACGTGGCTGCATCAACGAGTCGTGTCTGACGTACGATTGTGTGAATGTGTATTCATGTGTGTGTATTCTCAAGATTACTCTGCTTTATGTGACTGTGGAAAGATAAGTGTGTAGTAGTAAAAAGAAACAGGCAGACTTGGACAAGATGCAACTACTTCACGACGATTTCTATATTGTCTGCGAACAAAAGCATACAGGGAGGTTTAAAAATGTTTTATAAAATTTGTTCCCGTGCATTTTTTCCTGATCGTCCAACAATTTGATTCGGAGTTGACTAGAGAATAGTTCGTGCTAGTGTGGTTCTGCGTTTTATCAATCAACAGTCGCAGCAATATGCATTTAACTGATTTCCTATAAGACGACTCGGTAAATCGGTCTATCGTTATTCAGAAAACGAAAGGTGAATATGTGCAGCTGTGTGAATTGTCTGGACTGCTTTTCTATATTTGTGGCTGGTATAAGACGTCCGACTAGCGCAAGAACATGACCAGAAAGTTAAGTATAGGTTACAAACATTACTTCGGATTTGAAATCGGAGATTAAACAAAATCTTGGGCTCCTCATCTCTGTTGCACCGTCTGTTATTCTGGCCAAAACCAGTGGTTAAACGGTAAGGGAAATCGAATGACTTTTGCTGTTCCCATGATTTGCCAGGAGGAGAAAGACCACCACTCGGCTTGCTATTTCTGCTTGACCATCATATCCGGGTACAACAAGAAGAACAAGTCAAAAATCGTGTATCTGGATTGTGAGTCTGCTCTACTGCCTGTAGCACATAGTACAGATTATCCAGTACTAATTCTTCCTTCAACCGATGCAATGAACGACGTATAAAGTGATGCTGAAAGTACTGGTAGTGACTCTGGAGCTATGGAATACATGAATAATCCCGACAATGACATTATAAAGGCACAGTTGATAAGCCAAGCCGAACAGGACGACCTAGTTCGCGAATTGTCCCTGTCGAAAGAAAAGCCTGAGCTGTTGGGTTCCAGACTGAAGGACTGGAACTTACTAAAGAGAGGTGCTACAGTTACGAATTTTCGAGATCACGACATGAAATTCGCAGCGTACTATGCTGTTGAACGTGATGCTTGCTACTGTCATGACGTGACAGGACTCATTAAGGAACTACATAACAAATACTCAGCAGAAAAGTGGACATTTTTGTTGACTCTACGTCAAGCAGTCTCAGAGCTTCACTGCTACACAATAGGAACCAGGAATCATCAATTCCTATTGCTCGTGCCGTGGGAATGAAGGAAACCTACGAAACAATGAACACTTTCTTGATCCTCATTATGTGCTCTAAGCATAATTTGAATGTTTGCGGGGGATTTGATGGTTGCACCCTTCCGTTAGGAAAACAGACTGGGTATACAAAGCACATGTGATTTCTTTGCCTGTGGAATAGTCGCGATGACAAGAATCACTACATAGTGAAAAACTGGACACCCAGAAATTCAGCTGCAGACAGACAGCCAGTTCAACATGTACATCTTGCGGAACGTAATGAGATTTAGCTACCTCCATATCAAACTGGGTCTTACGAAACAGTTTGTTGTAGAGACAGTTAAAACAAATTGTGATCTTCAGTACCTAAAAGGCAAGTTTGGATGGATGAAAACTGACGGAAAACTGAAATCAGGAGTCTTCGTTGGACCAGAAACACGAAAATTGATTCAAGGTCCACAATTCAGATTTGAGCTCACGGAACGAGAGCAAGCAGCTTGGGACGCATTTTCGCTTGTCGAGCACAACTTTCTTTGGAACCACAGAGCAGACAACTATGCAGAAACTGTGGACAATTGCTAACAGCCTTCCAGAGCCTCAGTTGCCGAATGTCACTAAAGATGCATTTCTTGCATTCGCATCTCAGCTTGGTGAAAGATTCCACGAGGAGATGTTCACCATGCAAGCAAGATGTCATGCCGCTTCAGTACCAACATGATGGGGGATTACTGTCGGTTTTTGCAGAGAACAGCAGAAGCTCTACACACTTTTAAACCAAGACTTTGTGAGCCTTAGTGTAACTAAGGGTCCCTGACATTGGCAATTCAATTTAGTTAATAGCATTATTCTTGATAACGTTTATACGCGCATAACCTTTTTTCCTGACGTGCCAGAGCATATCCGACTGCAGCTCTGTATTCAGCGCATATGAATTACTATGAGGAACATATTTTCAGCCAAGCAGCAGTGAAAAAAATTATTTTATTGCGTAATGTAATTTATTGTTTTACAATTTTTATGGTTTTATTCTTCCATTGTTTTTTTAAAGATACTATTTAATCACACTTCATACAGTTCTATGTCCTCTACATACCCAACTTGCATAATTTTGCGATTTTGATGTCTTTCACAATTTATCCATCCATCCTTCTAGGTGCTGAGATTTTTTGTAAAATTTTATTTTATACTTTCAAAGTTCCACATTTTTGTTATCTTAAGGTACTAATTAATTTTCGTTACCTTATTCCAACTTTTATAATCTACTGCTTTATCCCTTCTTACACTTTTACACTTCCATTCTGGTATTTTGACAGAAGAACGTATAAATGTTGTTTTTACTATATTAGCCCATCTCTTGTTAAACACATAGTAACGTCGCCACTATCACTCCTTCCCCCTCCTTTGCCACTCTACCTCCCTCCCCCTCCCTTGCCTTCTTTTCCTGCTCTCAATCTCCCACGCTCCACTTTATAATTTTATTATTTTATGCCATGTACATTTTACATCTTCACTGTCTAGGACTATTAGTATTTTAGTGAGAAGTTTTAGATAATTATACTTTCTATATTTTTAGAAAGACGTTTTTTGTTGAACTCATGACATCCCCAACACCCCGTCCCTGTTTCCTTTATCCTCCCTCAATCAGCTCCATTCCATTAACCCTTACCCCCTCCTCCCCTCCCCCTACCTATTTAAAACACTGACCGCAAATGCAAAACACAGTAGTCTGATATGTGGCTCTGAGTAGAAAAAACGGGTTGTTGATGCAAATACTTACGTAAATTCTACATTTAAGTACAATTTTATCTACTTCTTTCAGAATATTTGATTGTATGTATTTAGTTTTACTTTGTTTTAGATCTGAAGATGGTCCTGAGTGATCTCAATATTTAATCTAATTTAAATGAGCAACTCAGATGGAACAATAAATGAGATTTATTTTGACTGTCAACTGTTGTTTCTCGCGCGATGAATATTTCGGCTAGAGGGAAAATTTCAATTACTGCACATTCCTTGTAAAGAGTGTCTTACATTATTTTGATGGTTCACTACTGCTGGGTCATCTGTCGAAATTATTCAAAACATTGCACACTTGCAAAATAAGCATCGCATTTCAAGCACCTGAAAGGATCTTTTCCTACACTTCTTAATTACTGTAAAAAAACTGGGGAATTATTTATTGAACGAGGCTTTAACATGTTGGTGTTTTACCCGATGTGTTCAACTTTAGTTTTCTACCGACAGAATAGTTATGTACTACCTACAAAACTCGAACATTTTAACTAGGGATAGAAATATTGACGAAATTACTTTCAAGCAGCTTTGGAATGTCTTATTGATTCATTAGGGGTCTGTGCAGACCAGATAAGACAATTTTTTTTTTCTAGCAATGTCAGTATTTGGTTAACTAAGGAGCCGCATTTGCACAATAATTCCACTATATAAGTCTTACTTTCGGAGTGAAAAATATCTTGTGATTTGATGAGACTGCATGCAGAGATGGATTTTAATACAATTTCGTATTTAAAACTGTAGCGATTATAATCAACCATGTTTAAAGGAGCATCGAACGTGCTAATTTTCTGGATGGGGGATGACACAGATCGTTAATGTGAAATGTTTTAAATGAAGGGCAAAAAAGCGATATCAATGAGAATTAAAATAATATAATTTGAAGGTTGGGGCAGTTATGCAAGTAAAAATTTTTTTTCTTATTGGGGGATAAAAGGTCGTTAAATGCAAAGATACATATGACTATACGGACACTGACAGCAGACATGGTAAATGCTTCAGGGGTGGAGCAAGACATTATACATTAGGTTTCCTGGCACTCATTACTTTTAGGTAGTGGAGGAGATTTAACATTGAATCCAAGGCATAGGGAAATCCAAATCAGAGTACTTACACGAAAACAAGTCCTTCCGACCTTCTTCCTCTAAAGGCAGAATAAAAATTACAAAGATTAGTTACGCCAAAAGCATTAGTGCTTTTCAGATATAATAACAAAAATAAAATTATATGGACACGTTACTGCTATAAAATGCTGCAGTTACTCTATTAATGCTACATTAGAATAACAATCGTCGTCATGAATATTGAAGCTCTTATTTTCAAGTGTTTTCGAGATATAAATAAAAGCCATAGTACGAGAGGCAAATTGTATGAAGTGCAGGTAAAACATCATTTCAACACAACAGATTTTTCAGATTCCTTATATTAAAGAGGATTTATAGGTCACAATTCACGTAACAGAAATTCCACTATCAGATAACACAAATTATTTATAGTTACAAATCTAGTCAACATATAATCAATTTTTATTTAACATAATGGAAATTTCAATTTACCTAAATCAGCGACAGTAAAAAAAATCAGCCGATGAAAGATGAAAACTTAAAAATACATCAGGATATAAATTACATTACTTAAACACTAACTGTGTTATAACTAAAAGCAATGTTCTAGAAAAATTATCTGTGCCAGAATGAATAAAACTAAAAGATTGCGCTGCAGAATTTGGAATTGACACATACATTATTTCACAACAAAATGCATCTCAAAACTAAGTATCAAAAAGATTATAGACATTAAAAATTGAGTGGTTGTTTTATCTTTATGAGAATACAAAGCGTGCAAGCGAGTTAAGCCAAAGCGAGGTAGCCATAACTGGAAGTCATTTTGCGGTACAGAATAAAAACGGCTGAACGCTTCAATCATCTGCATTTTATTTTGAGGTTCCATTCGTCTTGTATACCCATTTGAATCCCATCGACAAACTATAAGCAGAATACTCCAATACCTTCAGTACTTATTACAATGTTTGTAATGCTTTTTAGATCATTCCGTTTCATGTGTCCTTCGCTATAAAACTAACACATATTCCGTCGGTCTCTCTCTCTCTCTCTCTCTCTCTCTGTCTTTCTCCTATGATGCTTAATTCCCATATTTCTCATTTTTTATGGCTGGTAACGCTGTGTTTCTACCTTCACATGTTCACGTATTTTTCAGTATCACACTGTAGCATCACCATCGAAATGTATCTAACTTCTTGGTTTCTGTGTTTTCCACTGGGCTAGTTTTACTTTCAGGCAGTGAATTGTCTATAAATGGCTTTCTTGAACCACTACCTATGTTCCAGCTTAGTAAATTTCTTCGCTAGAGGAGAGTTGTTCTCACCCGTGACAAACAGCTTTATACGACTGAACTGCTCCTTACATTTTCCTTTCCCCTTGTAACGTCACACTGATAATTGTTAGCTTTTTCTGCGTGTAATTCTTCATTCGTTTCCTATTTACTTTATTTGTAGTTGCCGCATTTTTCACTATACACCCTCTCAATTCAACTTAGTAGCCCACAATGTTTCCTTATCCTCTGTGGAAAAAAGCTGTATAATACGGATGTAGAAGCATTTTGACTCGTACACCATAGCCTTTGGCAATTCTTCGACTCAATTTGTTCTTATTAAATATAAAATATAAGCAGTAATAGTGATAAACTGGAAGTTTCGGTTTCGTGTAGTTTCAATGTTAAAATGATATAAGCTTCTAGATTTTTCACTATTTCCTTTCCCAGATTCCGCGTGAAAGTATTACATAAAGAGTAATTCAGTTTCCTTATCTTGGAGATGTTATACAGACCTAATAAAATGTGAACATTTTCTCTTGATCTCTTTTTCAGAAATGTCGGGAGTAGGCAGAATAAAATTTTGCAGCTGACGTTAGCTGTCCTAAATCCAGTTGCCGTAATCACTTGTAGCTGAAACCTATTTGTTGTGACTCAAGGCGAAAATAGTGAAATAATGGTGCAAAGGAAATGATAATAAACTTTTTTTGAAGTTAGCAGTGCTCTAATTTTCAGGCTACCAGCATGTTTAGAATGACGTGCAGTGACAACTAACGTATCTGCTGCTAATTACAGCTTTGTAAATAGACGTCTAGTGTCATATACGTCTGACCATGAACGAACGAATAACAGACCACGTTCCACGGCCGATCAACAGCAGCTCTGTTGAGTCTATTAAATGAGTGAGTATGATATCCTAGCCAAAATTACGATGTTATTGTTCACTGAAGCTTTCCACTGCCAGCTTAGCTTGTCCATGTGTAAAGTAGGCGCAATGTGGTGGCATTGGAAGGAAAAGATTACCACAGAGAGAGATGGAAGCAGAATTCATTTCAGTGCTAGCTCGCGCATTCCCTCGGGAGTCATAACTTTGGCTGTCTCCGCCTCCATGAATAACTCCCGCAGTCTGTCTCGGAGACTCTCTGCCATAAAAAACGTGGGCAATGACAGAGCGTCGTCCTGGTACGCTGCACGTACTAAGCGAGTCCTCAGCTTTAGTGTGTGTACACATACACACATACACTAAATATGGTTGACATCGTTCAAGTGTGGGATCGATCTAGAGTAATATGAAATATAGAGGCAAAAAGCTTCAACAGCCAAGGTCGCTAATTATAATACTATTTTTCGTCACTGGTTTCGGCAAATCTAAGTAGCTATCATCGGATCTGTAAAGCATAAATATTGCAAATTACACTCATATTCATGTCAGATGCATTAAGGTGCATATTTTTTATTTTTTTTAGTTTTTAATTTTTTTAAATCAAACTTCTTATGTAATTATAAAAGAACATATGTTATATCAGCACCAATACCTATTGCTCATACAGTCACAATAATTATAAGGCACGTATAATGTGAAAAATATATAGCCGCTGAACAAGCTTACAGAAGACCACTCGAAGTCTAGGTGAGTGAAACAATGCAAAAAGTACATTCATAACATGCAGGTAACAAAGGGGAACCACTAAAGTATTGCATTCTTAAAATAAACACGTTCCTCATCATTACGAAGTGTCGTATTCATGATCTATGGAACAAGTACTAATCTAATCTAATCTAGACTAATATAAAAAACAAATCACAATATTTTTTACAAACTTTTTTAAAAATAAATAAAAGGAATTTTGTGAATTCAATGTACTCTGATATTATGTCAAACTAACACACTGGAATGCTGTACATATTATCGGTGTACTTCAGATTACTGACAGCCTTCCTTGTGCTAATAACTGTATACAGTTCACACCTAGACCTCGAGCTACCTTGATCTTTTATGGTTTTTGTAATATTTATATATACTTTAATCACAAATATTTTGATATTATACTTACATCAGTAAGTTGCAAATGTGAACCTATCCACTCAGTGTACAAGAAAACAGATAACACAAATTCGAACAACGACAGAGAGATCTCCTTCTACAAGTTACCTACAAAATTTTCTCAGTGTTATTATTCCAGAGAACACAAGATAGTTAGAGCACAATTGGTGGATACCAGGCGGGCTTCCGCCTCGGTCGTACATGCATAGAGCAAATCTTCAACCTGAAAACAATTCTAAAATACAAGGCTATCAAGAGCATATTCAACATCGTAGAAGAA
Source organism: Schistocerca serialis cubense (assembly GCF_023864345.2). NCBI lineage: Eukaryota > Metazoa > Arthropoda > Insecta > Orthoptera > Acrididae > Schistocerca > Schistocerca serialis. Next base: position 242,531,263 of record NC_064641.1, on the reverse strand, counting down.
CGTGGACTCTACCTAAAAACGCTACGGCTAATCAAACAGAGATTGGCTGGCACAACATCCAGATTTAAATTAGTGGGCAGAATCTCTGAATCCCTCATGATCAAAACTGGAGTAGGCCAGGGCGACGGATTATCCCCAATGTTGTTCAACGTAGTCCTGGACCGAGTAATGACGGAATGAGAAAAAGAACTGAAAATCCCAGGATACTTGCAACCAATACGTCTAGAACGATCCCAAGACAAAACAGAAATCTCAAGCATAGCTTTTGCAGACGACCTGGCCACACTCTCAGGTAAAGAAGCAACAGCAGCCAAGCAAATAGAAATACTGAAAGAATGGGCAGAAAAAGTTGGCATGCAAATCCCCTACCAGAAGTCTGAATTATTATGCTCAAAATTAAACATTCAAAAAGTAGACACATAATACGGCAAAGACAAACAGAGTTACATATTTCAAACGTCTCTTTGAAATCTTCGAAGCTGCAGGAGGAGAAAAGATCTCTCAGAAGACTCGTCTACAAAACGGCATATATAACAAGAAATCCATATCCATTCAAACAAAGATAGGGGATAATCAAGCCTGTAATATTTTATGCAAGTGGGACACTTACACTCCATACGAAAAGCGACATGGAAAGTATACTGAAGGAAGAATGCAACCTCACGAGACAGCTTATAGAAGAGGGATACAGATTATACTTTAGGAAAACCACACAGAAGGTGTCAAATCCATCAGAAAAAGAAGGTTTAAGTTTCCAGAATGGGATTTTCACTCTGCAGCAGAGTGTGCGCTGATATGAAACTTCCTGGCAGATTAAAACTGTGTGCCGGACCGAGACTCGAACTCGGGACCTTTGCCTTTCGCGGGCAAGTGCTCTACCAACTGAGCTACACTGTGGGATGTTTCCATTTTGTAAACATCCCCCAGGCTGGGGCTAAGCCATGTCTCCGCAATATCCTTTCTTTCAGGAGTGCTAGTTCTGCAAGGTTCGCAGGAGAGCTTCTGTAAAGTTTGGAAGGTAGGAGACGAGGTACTGGAAGAAGTAAAGCTCTGAGGACGGGGTGTGAGTCGTGCTTGGGTAACTCAGTTGGTAGAGCACTTGCCCGCGAAAGGCAAAGGTCCAGAGTTCGAGTCTCGGTCCGGCACACAGTTTTAATCTGCTAGGAAGTTTCAAGGCTAAAGTTCTATGGGCACATCAACAGGTTACTATCAACAACAGTCACCAACAGAATTATGACATACATACAAGGCATCAAATCAACAATGCCATGGATCACACAAGTGAAACTTGACCTAGAAAAAGCACAAATCAATCAAATAGAAATTCAAGACTGAAACATGTACATGGAATATTGCGTCAGTGAATGAAGTCCCAAAGAAACCTGGACGAAGAGCACTGAGGTCAGAAAGAAAATCCAAGGAGGAAAAATGAAAGAATCGTGGAAGTTCGGAAAGAATGCTCAACTGAGGAAGAATTCTTTGCGTGATCCTACAGAGTCTCGATGCAAATAATAATAATAAAAAAATGTATATAGGCCGACTGCATTCTTTTGTCGATTCCTTGGACGTAACTTCTTCCTTATGCTTTATAATTTACGACCGTATTTCTATACGTTTACTACTACAGAGCCACCTGCTGGTAGTTCGTAATACCGTTGCTTTCACTTGGGATCTTCAGTCTCCTTTCATATGTCGTGTGAACATGAGCCAGTGCAGACGGTGCAATATGTATGTTATTTTATGTAGATCTTGTTTTGTTACTGACATGTCAGTCAATCACTCTCTGTAGGTTCCTTGAGTGACTTGTCACGACTTGACGCGATATATTGTACATATGACAGAGATGTATTGAGATTTATGTTGTGTACATCAATTTTTTGCCTGTCTTGGTTATGAGTCTAATTCGCGGTATATATACATCACAGATGCGATGATAGCAACATAGATATACCGAAACCAGTCATCAAAAATAACGTTACCAGAATGAAAAATGCTCTTATCGTAGCACAAAAAAGGCAAGTATGTCCCGGGAAGCGTTAGGGTAGCATTTCGACTTAACTGGCACCTTCAGAGGCATTTCAATAAAAATTATTGACATATACGCGTTTTTTTACTTGTTAATATTGAAAGGGTACAGTACCGCCGGCACTGAAAATAGGTACAACATACTTCATTATTTTTGTCAGAACAACACATTTTTTTGTAAAATAACTCAATTTCAATTAATACAGCGAAGCCGGATACCAGAGTGGGAAAGAATGACAATTTATTTATTTAATTGATCACATGTGCACTCCCAGAAAATAAATCCCTACATCCAGTTTGGTGAGATCTGTGAAATGAATGAATGTATGGTCTGCTAACCGCAGATAGTGAATGTGAATTTATGATCCTCTTTGAGACGATCCTTTGGCCACTTTTGGTGGGACCAAAGAGATGAAATTTACCTGAGCTTTGAGTGCCTGAAATGTGGCTGACCAATACGGTAGCATGGTCTTCCCCCACCTCGACAGAGGTGCGAGATGACCTGAGGAACGGCCATGTTTCGGCACTCTGCCGCTGGATCTTGTGCTGTTAAGACCTGTTTCAGTTGTGCTCCATAAAGACAAAAGAGTAGAGACATGGTATGCATGTGGAATATTTAAGAGTAGTTTAAAATAATAATTTCTCTATTTCAGGAACTTTTGTGGGGCGAATTAAATGTCAGGGAGGTAATATTAATGGGACTGTAGTAATCTACGGAAGTGACCAACGGTCACAATGAAACCACTTGTAGCAATAAGTTGAAATACTTCCGTGTGCTTAAGTTAAGCTGAATTACTAGCGTGTGTACAATAAGTTGTAATATTTAAGAAATAGCGTGTGTACCACAAGTTGAAATATTTAAGAAATGGCGTGTGCAGGACTTGAAATTAGAGACGAGTACTTCCACGTGGTGAGTACTGTGTGAGTCTCAATCTGTGTATGAGACAAAGGATAAAGAGAAGTACTCGTCCATGGTATCAGTTGAGGACTCGCGTGTGTGATGAATATGTTCTTAATATTACTTTGCGTGATATGATTCCGTGTGACGCTAGATTCAAACTCTGAGAGAGAAGCAAGGTGAGTCGGCCGTCTATCCAGCAACGCCACTTGGCTTGCATTGCACAGGAAGACGTGCATATATCTCCAAAGTTCATTGTAGGAAAGTAGAATTACAAATTGGGGCAGTGTCGTGTGAAACTGGGATAAATACTAATTGAAGTGGGAAAGCTGAAAGTGATAGTGTTGTGACTATTTAGTGTATTGTATTCCATGTTGTAGTGTGATGTATGTCACGTAATTTGGGTATGTGTGGTTTGCATGGGAGAGTAGCAAGGTAGTTTCAAAAGATTAGTGGGTTATGCTTGTTCCTTCTGTACAGCTCAATCTGGAGGAAAGTTTCGTGATGATGATCGAGAGAGTCGAAGTGTGAGATATAACAAAAGATCCACCATCCTATCCAGAAAGTGCACTGTAGCGTTAAATAATTTCGAGACCATAAGGTAGAGAATCACCAATGTAAAGCCATGCCCACTGGGCGGAATTTCTCATGTGTTATTGTTGTAGGTTGTAGAATTTGTGTGTTAGGTTATAGAATTTATCGGAATAAATAAGGTAGTGAAAAGAAAAAGATTGGTGGACTTTTCCTTCGAATTGCATGTTGTCATGATGTCCCGAATTTATAATGTGTGCGCCATTCATATTCAGTGCGGTGGCCACGTGTTGATAAAAGCCGTTAAATAAAAGACAAAAAAAGAAAATGTGGTATTGCCAGTGCGTAGTGAACAGTCAGAGTTCTGTAAATCACTGATGGTCAGATGTGCGTTTCCGTTGCGTATTATTCATACAGGAGGATAACTTGTAACTTAAGTTTGAGTACGAGAGTTCATGTTACTCGATAAATAAGAATGAATCCACTCGCTTGGCAGACCACTCATCTTGCAGGCTTGAGTGCTTGATGCCACAGTATGAGCAAGGCATGTGGGTGCCTCTGAATATTACTAACCAAGTCACACAATACAATGTCTCGTGTCAAGTAAAGTAACAAGTCGTGTAATATGACACATGCCATCACTGCGCTATGGAAGTAGGGTTAACTCGCAAAACAGCGCGAATATATCAATAGGTTTTGATTTAAATGCCTTTGAGGCTGTGAGGTAAGTCGAAAAGCTAGTTCCCTTTTTTTTGCATGCCTCACTCTGCCCAGGATCTATTCGCCTTTTTTGTGCGACCATAGAAGAGTTTTTTATTCTAGTTCCCATCTTTTACTCTACCATAATTTTTGAATTAGATCGCCATACCTTGGCACCCAATGAAGATTGTTATTTTTACGAACAACGTTGTCTACATCTTGGCAATGGGTAACGCCTTCGCAAAACAACATGACAACCGTTAATCAGCTGTATTGTGCACCTTCTCACAAAAATGGAACCGATTCGCCTAAATGTGAAACACAGAAGTTGCGTGCGTACAAAAACTAAGAAAAACGTGATTTTTTCACTTAAAAACTGAATGAAGCTAGATTTTTGGAAGATAGTTTTCAATTTTATCGTAAGAATGCACTTTATATTTATTTGATTCACTTTAAACCATTTCCATGCATTCACTTCAGGTAGGAACGAATTTTACGTGCTACATTTAGCTCTATTTTAAACCATCAGAGATAGACAACTGATAAAATTATTGGATAAAAGAATGCGTTTTGGCTTGATGCATTTATCTACCTTTGTGAAAAATTTGGAAAGATTCATACAAGTGTAAAGCATACAAGTGGCGGCCTTGGAAAACCTCGCAGAAAAACGTGTCTTTTACACGTAAAAGCCGAAAGAAGCAAAGGTTTGGAAACGGTTGAAACTTACTGTAGGAAGAAGGTCCGATACATCGGTGAATCAAATCTGAACCATCAGTCTCGCACCAGGCCGGAGTTATTTAAGAGTGACTGTTTTTGCAAGTGAAACCCGAACGGTGCGCGTACAAATTTTTTCCTTATCTGAGAATTAAAATCTTTTACAAAAGAAATTAATCGTTTCTCACAGTTTGCGTTGGAGTTAAATCCGGCTTCTAGTTCAAACGTTGCTTAATAAACTGTAAAAGCAAGACAGATGTTCAAATGTTTATACACACAGACGCTGGTCTGGGCTAAACCAAAATCATTTCACCCCATGTTTCTAGCTGAAACAGAAACCGCCCTACAACCCCACCCCCTCCCCCCCAAACCACGATTCCTCGCAAAGCCTTTTCATATATAATTAGCTGTCTTGGCTGTTGAAGTTTTACTTCTATATTTTAAAATAAACTACCATCCCATGTGTTACTGGTACTTACTGTTGCAGAATTAAAGTAGAAATAGTACCCGCTCCCCTGTTGTTAGCAAAGTTTCCGGGAGGCTTTCGTCGGGTTTGCAAGTCAAATGCTGGAACTGGAAATCCACTCCAGAATATTCCCCAGTGGGACTGCTTGCGCCCCACTACCGGCTCGCCTGGTTTTCGGCTGAAAAGTTTCTCACTTCCCATTGCGTCATTATTGGAACAGCTAGGACAGGGAACCGAAAGTCATCATCGTCTCATCATCTGACCATCTTCATTTCCAGGGATTAGGATAACTGACTGTTCCGTCTTCTAGGATTCATGTTGAGTCCTTCTCATTTTGAGGTTACCAGGTTTTCTTCTATTTCTCGGCCGGTATCCCGACAGTTTTTCATCAGTCTTTCTTCTGGTATTCCGCTCACAAGCTCTTTCCACCCGTTTTTAGATTTCTCTGCTTCCTTTGCTTGTCCGCCTCGGAACCATAGCAATACATCCAGCACTCTTACAAGCTGATTGGGTGGTTAAAAAAGTCATTGGGATTGGTCTGGCACAGCGGTAACATTTTCGCTGTTGCTTCGGTTCGGCAGACTTTTTGAATTTTTGTAGGCAGGTTTCCTACGAGATGGTGAAAACTGATCCAGGACTGATTTCCACTTTTCCCATTAACGCTTCGATGGTGATACGCTGTTCATTCGACCACCAGGGCCTTCGTTTGCGATTCCCGGCTCTTCTTGAGAAGACGGTCTGCCACATCGTTCATCGTCATTCAGACTTACCTGACATCATTGCTAGCGTCTGTTCCACCTAACCACTCTATCGTATGTTGGTACTTTTTTGCCACACATCTACTAACTCAGCATCGCTTGTTGTAGCGTTGATCTCACTTACCTTTGATTAACTATCAGCTGATTAAGAAAGGTATTTTGTCCTAAAATTCATGCTAGACATGTTATACACGTTGTACCTTTTCACATGGCAGCTAACAAAATGAGTAATCTTACGTTTTCTTTAGCAGTTGCCTCTGAGTGTACGATGTCACAGGGACAAAAGCAGGAAGATCAGGAAGATGTGAGTATGTAATTTCTGATTTCTCTTTATTTTATTCGCTATCGTTCTTTTTGTTTCACATGGTTTGTTAGCATTTGTGCTAACAAGGGAAATTTAATATGATGCCATTATCTGTTTTACATGATGAACAATCGGAAAATTTTAACTTCGGATCGGTCTATGACGCATTTTCGGACAGCTCAAATGATGACACATTTCCCACCGTTAGCAACGGTAGCCCGATTCATAGAGAATTACGAATTATTATAATAGTGTCAAAATGATGCGGTTTAATATTTTTAGTTCTACTTTACTTCTACTTTTACTTTTACTTTTTCGTAGATATATATTTCAGCCGTCAATGAATTCTTTTACGTAGGGACACAAAAAAAGTATTATACTCCAACAGTACTAATAAAAACGAGAAAAAAGTCGTGTAAACATATGTCCCGAAGCAAATATTTGTTGAGATATGGATGACACTGTCCTATGATACCCATCCACGTACTTACGCTATAAGAGGTGTTCAATGTGGCTACCACTTATTCTTGTACATCCAAAAGCCCTCATTCCGTAACAAACACGATTCCTTGGGAACTTACTTGGGGATCCTCTGATTGGATGATCCCCACGCTCCTGTAAAGTGTGCGCGTCGTCGCTGCGTATGGAACACAAGATCTACGTATTTCCCATGGTCAGAAGTCTAAAGACGTAAAAGTCAGGTGAAAATCGAGGTCATCCTTAGGATCTCCTAAATCACCACTAATTCAACATCTGACTCCCGTCGTACGATAATAGAGTGCTGCCCTGTCGACAACAAACCACGTTCGTTGTCTTTCTGATAGGTTCTCCAAAAGTGCACAAAATTTGTCGTGGAGAAATTGGTGATAAACAGCATTTGTTAATTTGTCCAGTACAGTACAAGGTGATTCTAATTAAATTCAAACTTTCAAAACGCTATAGAAATAACACCACTAGTCAGAATGACGTCAAATTTCAACGGAATATTATCGGAGGAGGGGGAAATCGTATGGCAGAAGAAAAAAAATTGTGTGAAAATTGATCAATAGATGGCGCTGTATGTGTCCGAATACGTAAATAAAAATACCTATCATTCGCACGACCCAATGGTGTTAGTATAAACACGCCAAGTACACGGCTTTTCCTTCTTTAGCGTCTGCGACGTTCGCCGTGACTGTCTCAATGCAGTATCACGCTCTGCTTGTAAAGCTGTACTGCAAGAATGATGACTGTCCACCCGTCGCTCTGCAGAAGTTCCGGACACTGAAGGGTTTGAAAAAAGGTATTGATCCAATGACTACTGTGGGTCTGGAGAAAATTATTCAGAAATTCGAAAAGACGGATTCTTTTGGTGTGCAATCTGTTAGAGGGAGAAAACGAACTGATTCGACGTCAGAGGAAGCAGTGGCTACAGTAATGCAGAAGGAGACGAGTAGCGCTGTGCAAACATGTAGTGCACGTAGAATTGCTCGAACATTGGACATACCCGTGAGCCCGGGGCCTAAAATCCTACGAAACATCCTTCTTTGTATCCACTCAAAATTACCCATGTGCACGAGTTGCTTCCTGTTGATTTGCCAGCAAGAGAGACCTTCGCTTTAGAATTTCTCGCTCACATGGAAGTGGGCGATTATTGGCCCGGTCGGAGTGGCCGAGCGGTTCTAGGCGCTACAGTCTGGAACCGATCGACCGCTACGGTCGCAGGTACGAATCCTACCTCCGGCATAGATGTATGTGATGTCCTTAAGTTAGTTAGGTTTATTTATTTCTAAGTTCTAGGCGACTGATGACCTCAGAAGTTAAGTCGCATACTGCTCAGAGCCAATTATTGGCCGTGGAAGATTTAGTGGAAGCCCACTTCCATCTGACAGGATATGTCAATACACAGAATTGTCGAATATGGGCAACGGAACATCCACACGCAAATCAACCAGCACCACTTCATCCTGAAAAGGTCACTGTGTGGTGCAGGTTTGCGGCATCAATTATCACAGGGCCGTATTTTTTCGAAGAGACAGGTGCTTCCAGTCCTGTTACCTGTACCGTCACTGGTAAGCGCTATGAGTGTCTTTTGCGCAACCACGTCATTCCAGCTCTCCAACAGCGTGGATGTGTGGACGGAATCATTTTTATGCAAGATGGCACACCCCTGCACACTGCAAATCCAGTTAAGCAGCTGTTGAAAAGCCATTTCGGAAATTCTAGAATTAACAGCCGCCATTTCGCTACAGCCTGGCCGTCCCGATTACCTGATCTAAATCCGTGTGACTTCCGGCTGTGGGGGCTATCTGAAAGATGTTGTGTTCAGTATTTCGATTACAAACCTAGCTGCATTGAAGGCACGCATTGCTCAATACATTCTGAACGTGACCCCGGAAGCACTTCGATCACCTGTGGTACATGCTGTTTCTCGATTTAAACTTGTTGCAGAAAACGGTGGACAGTATATAGAACATGTTTTGCGCCAGTCACACGGAAATTAATAATCCGATTTGACTTTCATTGATGCTTTTTATGCGGTTTTTGGACTCAGGACAATTAAAAACCGATGTGATTGACACTTTTTATGCGGTTTTTGGCCTCAGGACAATTAAAAACCGATTTTTTCCACCGATGCGGTATGATCTAGCATGGTGGCTGGTTTACGTAACTAACAATATCACATCTATACACCCATGCACACCGAGTAGTACAGTTTGTTTAACGTCAAACGTACATCTTAGGCATTGTTGTATTATTCATTTGCAGTCGACCACTATTAAATTATGACTTATTGCTATATATTTTTCTTCTGCCATACGTTTTCCCCCTTCTCCGATAATATTCTGTTGCAATTTTCCATCATTCTGAGCAGTGGTGTTATTTCTACAACGGTTTGAAAGTTTAAATTTAATTATATGTCCCATTAAAGTAATACTCAGTCTTGAGTGTTGGGACATCTAGATCTCTTGTCTGTCTAGCATTAGAACGTACGGAGATGCTTTCGGAACTTGGGAGAAAAATACGGGATGGATACCCAGAAGATTTTGAGATGGCAAATGGGGTGGCGTGTGTTTGTCTGTGTCACAGAGCGTCTGTTTCATGAATATCAGATCAAATCATCTTCTCCATTCGAAAAATGTCTGAAGTAGCTGTGTTTTCTTATACGTCATTGCTTTCAAATATTACTAACCACCTAAGCAATTCAGCTGAGTTGTACATAATTTGTACGTAGTGGGACGTATATGCCCCAAAATACTTCAGAGAACGTGGGTGGTACATCAAAGCCAACTGGTACATCAAAGCCATCGTCAAATGTTTTGTTGTAAACTTGTGTGTGATATTTCAAGTTTTTCACTATCAGGAGAATAAATGCATTTTAGTACTCATTTGTTAAATTTTTTCCTTAATTGTCATTCCTATAAAATCATTTTACAATTAAAAATTTCTATCTGAAATTCTTATGTTCAAATGAAAATATTGATAGATAGGCTGGTGGGACACATCTGACGCAGTTCATCGACTTCTGAAATAGGTCAGCTTAAAATTTTTTTGGTAGTACGAGCGTATTACTTGTCACAAAGGGTGACAGTTTTTGACTTTTTATTTTTCAAGTACATGAAAAATAAATTTTAATCACGAAAGAGTTAATACCAAAGCGAACTTGATAGCTTACATACATGATCGCTGGAAGATTTATGTCTGCTCACATGCGTTTCCTGTGCTAAGTTATTATCCCATTCTGGGTGAAAGCCACATCATCCGCAAATAAAATGTAGACTATGAAATGAGGACCTTCAGAGCTGCATCACAGAAACTGCTGACAGAATTGTAACTTCGGTCTTGCGGCGTTATAGCCTGCACATGTTCTAAGTGATGAGGATAAAGTAACTGCCGCTTCATAATTAAGCAGGAAAGAGCCTGTTTTATGCCTGCAGAAGCTAACCCCGTTTCTTTCTTGATAGTCTTCTACTCGTCGTAACACTCTTTTTCTATATTTGGCATGAGACATGGATAAGATCGGCCAGCGAACCAGTACCTTTTTTCCTATGGAATACGTCGTTGAAAATGTCGTTTGCGTACTTGATCGGTGCCGGTCGATTAACGCCGTTGAATAAATCATAGCAGACTGCTTGTATAAGTTCTTTGACTTCCATGGCGAATGTCGTTTTGAATACAGTTGTTTTGGGTTTTATGCAGCGTCAGTGTAAAACACTAACGCAACTAAATTGCCAATGTTTCGACCTACTTGCTGCGGTCCTCTTGAGTTAACTGGCCAGAAGAGAACCGCAGCAAGTCTGTCGAATCGCCGGCACTTTAGTTGTTTCAGTGTTTTACAATGACGCGATCTAACACCGTAAATAATTCTATTGAAAATAACAATGCTATTTCTGTCATTTTCCACATGGAATGAGAGGGCACCCTGTTCAAGTTTTTCACACTTCAAGGGTATAACTTTTCCTTTTCCAACGCCAACAAGACTTCAGACACCGGCCACTTCTGCTTCTCTCATAACGCTCACGATCGGCAGGCAGTCCGTCTCCAGGCGCTCCTCCATCGGAGACAGTACGGAACGTGCGATGTAAGCGCTGCGTGGCTCTACCTACAACAGGCGTGTCCGTCGATCTAACAGCCTGAGTTGGCTCGCTACGGCCGGCTCACGGCGACTATTAGTGGCAAAAGTGAGAGTGAAAGGGAAGTGAGGGAATAGAGGGGAGGCAGGCGAGCTTTGCAACAAGTCTAATTCTACGGCCGATATTATCACGTTACACGGAGATGGATCGCTTCATTGTGCCTCGTTAATGCGCTTCCTGGCAAATTAATTTTCTAAAACTGTTGTGCTAATGATAAACGACAAATAAATCAAATTTACATCTAACTTAATATTTTGGTCAAGCGAAAACATGTGGCAGCTAAACACGAAACATGACATTCCCTACAACTGGTACACCATCTCTATGAATCCCGTTTCGGGACGAAATTTAAATTGATATAAAGCAGTATTTAATGACTATTTGTTAAACATAAAGATATAGGACGTCCTTGAATATTACTTATTTTGCTTATCATTGAAACCTAAATATCAGGTACCACTTTTTGGGCACTGCTTAATTTGAAGACAAACTTTGAAAAGGAACTCTGTCAGCGAGCTCCTGTGTCTGGATTTCGTCCTCTTCATTGCGTAAGAAAGCTGCATGCAGACTTATGTAGATTCAAACATCGACATGATCGTAGTTGCAGACTTGTGAAGTTATGAACGTTTATGTTGCGGGACTATTTTTTTATGAAATTTATGATGCAACTACCTGTCATACTTTAGGTTTTGTAAGTAGGCTGTTTATGTTTTCTCTATGTAAGTAGGCTGTTTATGTTTTCTTATTGGCAACGTTACGTAGCGCTCAATATGAAAATCACTGGCTGTGCTGTGTGCAGTCTGTCGCTAGTTTGCATTGTTGTCTGCCATTGTAGTGTTGGGCAGCGGCAGCTGGATGTGAACAGCGCGTAGCGTTGCGCAGTTGGAGGTGAGCCGCCAGCAGTGGTGGATGTGGGGAGAGAGATGGCGGAGTTTTGTAATTTTTCATAAACTGATATATTTATATATGATGATATTAAGGTAAATACATTGTTTGTTCTCTATTAATATCTTTCATTTGCTAACTATCCCTATCAGTAGTTAGTGCCTTCAGTAGTTTGAATCTTTTATTTAGCTGGGAGTAGTGGCGCTTGCTGTATTGCAGTAGTGGGAGCAGCGAAGATTTTTGTGAGGTAAGTGATTTGTGAAAGGTATAGTTTAATGTTAGTCAGGGCCATTCTTTTGTAGGGAATTTTGAAAGTCAGATTGCGTTGCGCTAACAAAATATTGTGTGTCAGGTTAAGCACAGTCGTGTATAAATGTTTAAAGGGGACGTTTCAGTTTATTAGCTCAGTTTCCACATTGTCAACGTCAGCTGAAAAGGAAAGTGAAATGACACTAAAATGTTCACTTAACTTTTCAGATTCCTTGAAACGAATCTCAACTTCGTGGAGGAACTCAATGAGTATACTAGCATTTTGATTTTGTTCAAAATTCCGCTCAATTCCCGTGTTTATAGATGATAGCATGGAGAAATGAGCAGTGTACCCATTTCCTTGCTGAACATTCTGCAAAGAGAATATCATTTTAAAGCTCTGAATGCTCACACATCTTTGAGATTATCATTCTTTTTCCTTGCAGTGCAAAATTCAGAACATTCATATGGTTGGTAATGTCACAGAGGAGTGCCACTTTTGCTATCCATCTTTCGATTTTCAGTTCTGCATCAGGGTTACCACTCGCTTACCACTCATGTCCATTAATACATCTGTTTCATTCCGAAGTTGAAGAGCTCTATCAAGGAATTTGTCTTGACTCATTCAGTATATTCCACTGTGATTGCTCACATCACACTAACTGATTTCCAATTCTTCCAAAAACGCTCTGAACTGGCGATGTTTGAGAGCATGGTAGTGGATGAAATATATTGTACTCATCGCTTCCCTCATATTACACTCTTAGCACATAAATTCTATTGGTGGAGAAGAATGTATTGCAAAAATCTCCCGTAGACCGCGTAACAATTTTACCGTCTCTTGAAGAACTGCTACGAAACCGATATTTCGGCCAACCACAGCACCTGCGCCGTCTGTAGCCACAGAAGCGAGATACTTCAATTGCTGGCCCATATTGTCAACACTCCCTAGCCTTCTTCGGAACAAATTCGTGGATAGACTAGCACTCCGCAAATGTCATTCGGCAAATGAGAAGAATCAGACACCTTATCTGAAACTTTAGTGGATATTTCTTGAATTCTGCTTCGAGCGTTTGAACGAGGGGGACTAACCGCCTGAAACTCTTTAGATCTCTCAGAAGATACAAACTCAGCTGCAGAAAGTATACATGTCTCTATAAACTCGCTCTTTGCCTTGCAGGCGTCCATAACATTTTGCGTGTAAAGTATTGTAATGCAGTTCTAAATTGAATTTTTTCATGCGTTCAGTGCTTTGAAGCACTCTGACAATCTCAAGCAGCATCGCACACCACAAATATTTAAGTATTCTTCGTTGACGTGTGGTAAATTGATGTTAGCGTATCTGACCTTCGGTTTCATGTTTCCTCCAACCATCATGCTACTCTGATAGAATTGAAGAGAGCCACTCTCCACTTTAGGCACTGAGCAGTAGATATTTAAGGCTACTCCAAACCTGACTATGGTCATAACTCCGAAGGCAGTACATTGTTTGCACTTCTTCTGCGCTACCTAATGACGTCTGACCGATCCACACAACGCGAACGGTCTCTACCTATGCTGCGAGCCAGCGTAGGCGCTCTTGCTCGCCGAACTACCTCCTGAACAGGCCTGGTCTGCAGTACAGCCAACAAACAGAAGCACGCATGTTGACAAGGCAGCCTCCAGCAGGAGCCGAGGCGCTTATCCCCCCCACAAACAACGTGCTTAACGACGACAACGACACTGCAGTCGTGGCACTGTCCTCCATCCTTGATCCACCTGCTCAAAAAATGCCGTTAGCATATTCTTCCGCCGGTGCCTATTTAAGACGCTTCTCGACTGCAAGCAGTCACGAGAAGCTCACTCTCCGGACTAACATCGGCAGCGCGTAGCGCCACATTAGTCGGAGCTCACGGCAGCCGCGCCTCACCGAATCGCCAGCCGTCACCCTCGGAGTCTTCACCTCCTGGGACGCTGGCCTCCCTCGGAGTCGGTTCCTCAATGGCCATCCATGAAAGGTACACAACAGTGTCTGCACCGATCTGCCAGCCATCACCCTTGCAATCTTCGGCTCGTCTGATGCTGTCCTGCCCTAGATTCGGTGTCCCCTGAACTGGTATTCTTCCATGTGAACCTTTAACTGTCTACGTCACGACGGACTATTGTCACGAACTACGTCAAGAAATCGTCATGACCCAGGAACGACAAACTCTTGATATCACCACATTCGTACCAGATCAGGAGGAACCATTTCAGTTGTATCTATCAGATTGTAAGTTACATGGAACCTCCTTCTTCGTATGCAATGTTACTTACATTTCATTCGCATGCTACTCGGAAATTCATCATTTATTGTGCGTACAGCCTACCACTCAAATATTATCTTTTTCATTTATGACGTCCTTTAGGCTACTGCCATAACACGAACAAACTTAGTATTTGTAAAACAACACAGTGCCAGTGTCAATAAATCCTGTGTTCTCCTATGATATACGTTTTATTAAAAGTGACATAGAATGTTTTTTTTTTCGAAGTACTAAGGTTGAATCTGATGATGGCTGTAGCCGAAACGATGTTGTAAATAAAGAAATGTATGAGAAATCACGAAGGCTTTATTCACAAAATACACACAATGACCGCAGACTCAGTCACAATAGATTCGGAATGTAAACTTTTAAATTGAAATCCCAACTAACTGGCTCGAATTTGACGCAAACCTACATGCTGTTAACGAGTTACATGCTGTTCACAAGTTAGAGAGTCGGTAAGGTTTCTCATTGGGCATGTGGTTATGAATATTTGTTGAACGTCTTTATTGGCCCACATATTCCTACAAGGACTTCATGGCGGTGAGGATTTCCGGGACTGCTTATGGATAACCCACTTGTGTAATGTTGGAGAACGTCGTACATGCGTGACGGGGAACAGTCACAAGTTGCTGTTGATGTAACACAACATGTAAGACACTAATGTGGTCCGAGGTGGATAGGTTGAACAGGGCCTGTATTTTGACCTCTACTGATCATCTGACGTCAGCCCTCTGAGTTTGTCTGTTCAGGGTAATTTGATAAGTGAAGTGCATAGCCATCCCGTCGAAATGTTTGAAGAACTGGAGCAGCGAACTAAACAGTCTTGTCAAGATTTGTGAGGTAACACGGGGTTGTATAAAAAAATTGCAACTCACAGTAGAGACGACTGTAGTTTTGAATTTAAGTGAGAGGGCAACAGTCGAAACACCTCCCTTAAGAGGTATAAGTGTAGAATGCTTTGTAACATGTAACGTGTGGAAGTAGTATCGTGTTTCTTGTTAAGGTACGTGATACGCAAAATATACTTCCAATTAGATAGGGACCAAATCTAAAAGTTGCACGTTTCATATCCATTTGTACTACTAACCGTTTTGAGTTCACGTGTCCACACTACAATACCTGACCTGCAGCTCAGGACAAAATAAGTACTAATGTTTTGTTCTTGCCACGTGTAGTTGGAGGTGCTAACCAACCTAGAAACGTGCGACTTGTAATAACTGTAATTATTAGTCTGTAGACGACATAAATACTGATGTAATGTCGTTCAGTGCACCGTTCACCAGTCACCAGTATCAATATCTGCACCTGTAGCGGTTACAACCTGTCTATTCGCAATTATTTTGTAAATGGACAGTTTGTGAACCCATGTTTACCAGGCTGTTTCTGTCTTAATCATGACTTACATTATGGATTTTATAAAATCTGTCAATTGACTATGTATGTAATGATAGAAGAAAGAAATGAAGTTATACTAATGTGCATATCTTGCAAGCAGTGACGTTAGCTTCCCGTCGCGTTGTCAACTTAGATCTTGTATGTAGAGTTCAAATGTTTTGGTCTAAGTACAATTTTTTTTGTCCGCAGCTCGTGGTCTTGCGGTAGCGTTCTCGCTTTCCGCGATTCCCGGCGGGGTCAGGGACTTTCCCTGCCTCGAGATGACTGGATGTTGTTGTGTCGTCTTCATCCTCATCAATCATCCCCATTACGGACGGAGGAAGGCAATGCCAAAACCACCTCCGCAAGGACCTTGCCTAGTCGGCGGTGCGGGTCTCCCGCATCGCCCCCTATGCTCCTCGGAGTATGGGACCTCATCATCATCGTCATCATCATCATCATCATCATCACAATATTTTTAGACAAAGAGAAGGTTACACTCCATGCATAAAACCTTGATATCTTCCTGTTTTATCGTTAGATACATAGTTACTGCGCAGATTTTACTGAATCTATAGTGAAAATTTTTCGGAACGCAGGATTTCTCGGCGAATTTCATTGATCATCAGAGTCGTGGAGTCGTGTCGTTGCAACGTTTCGACAAGTTTCCTACTCGTCATTTTCAGGTGACATAATTCTTGCTGTTTCCTCTTCTTCGCCTTTTTTATCTACAAAAAAGAGCGATGGTGATCACATTCTGAACTGATTACTTTCGCAAGAAAATAAAGAAATATTTTTTTTTACTCACAAAATTTCCACTGACAATAAGGTATATATTCCCAAATAGCATCACTATTAATAGAGTAAATACAAACACAACCAATACGAAATGAGCAATGAAAACCAACAGAAAGACCCTTCTCGGTAGAATTAAAATTTATTTATATTATTTATGGTTTGGTATAAACACTTGGGCATGTAGAAGTAAACAGTTATATGTTTCTGGACATATGTTTACGACACTTTTATTCCCAGTTTTGACTAGTTCTGCCTCCTGTAAGAGTTTGGAACTGGCAAGACATACACCGAAGCGCCAAAGAAACTGGTATAGGCATGCGTATTCAAATATAGGGATATGAAAAGAGGCGGAATACGGGGCTGCTGTCGGCAACGCCTATATAAGACAACAAGTGTCAGGCGCAATTGCTAGATCGGTTACTGCTGCTACAGTGGCCGGTTATCAACATTTAAGTGAGTTTGAACGTGGTGTTGTTGTCGGCGCATGAGCGATGGGACACAGCATCTCCGAGGTAGCAGTGAAGTGGGGATTTTCCCGCACCACCATTTCACTAGTGTACTGTGAATACCAGGAATCCGGTAAAACATCAAATCTCTGACATCGCTGCGGCCTGCAAGAACGGGACCAACGACGACGGAATAGAATCGTTCAATGTGACAGAAGTGCCTTTGGTGCAGAGTTCAGTGCGGGGCCATCAACAAGTGTCAGCGTGCGAACCAATTAACGAAACATAATCGATACGGGCTTTCGGAGGCGAAGGCCCACTCGTGTACCCTTGATGACTGCATGATACAAAGCTTTACGCCTCACCTGGGCCCGTCAACACCGACATTGGACTGTTGATGACTGTAAATATGTTGCCTGGTCGGACCAGTCTCGTTTCAAGTTTATCGAGCGGACAGACGTTTACGGGTATGGAGACAGCCTCATGAATCCATGGACCCTGCATGTCAGCACAGGACTGTTCAAGCTGATGGAGGCTCTGTAATGGTGCGGGGCGTGTGCAGTTGGAGACTGCCTCATAAACCCATGGACAATGCATGTCAGCAGAGGACTGTTCAAGCTGATGAAGGCTCTGTAATGGCGTGGGCGTGTACAGTTGGAGTGACGTGGGACCCCTGATACGTCTAGATACGACACTGACAGGTGACACGTACTTAAGCATCCTGTCTGATCACCTCCATCCTTTCATGTCCATTGTGCAATTAGACGGCAATTCCAGCAGGACAATGCGACACCCCACACGTCCAGAATTGCTACAGATTGGCTCCAGAAACACTCTTCTGCGTTTAAACACTTCCGCTGGCCAGCGAACGCCCCAGACATGAACATTATTTAGCATAACTGGGATGCCCAGCGATGTGCTGTTCATAAGAGATTTCCGCCCCCTCGTACTCTTACGGATTTATGGACAGCCTGCAGGATTCAAGTGTCAGTTCCCTCCAGCACTACTTCAGAAATTAGTCGAATCCATGATACGTCGTGTTGCGGTACTTCCGCGTGCTCGCGGGGTCCCTATAGGATATTAGGCAGGTCTACTAGTTTCTTTGGCTCTTCAGTATATAAGAGGCACGTCCACAAGATGGTTTTGTTGAATAATTTCAGCACCGTTTCGACGTTTTTCATACTCGTCATCTCCAGCGACTTGCGAATGATGAGCAGGAAAGACAATGAAACGGTTCATCAGGGCGAATTTGTAAACGACATTATAGACCACAAAAGAATAGAATTTTCACCCGGGAGAGAATTATACATCCCCACTTTTTGTAAAGAGACACAAAGTCGTTTAACTCGCTTAGGTGAATTAGACATTAATATCAGGTGTTAGTCGTATTCGTACAACGAACATCTAGTCAACTGTCGACGACTAGCTTCTGTTGTCTACACCACTGTTTCGGAGCTGTAGTTGGTATTGTATCGTTTCAACAAAGTGTAGTCCATTATTGTCGCAAACGGTCAAACATTAACGTATTGTTTAGTAATATATTCTATATATTGTTCAAGGTATGTTGACTATCGATTTAGGCTACAGTTTAAAGAAGGCAAATTCAGTCCAATAACAAATAAGTAATGCTATGTACCCAACTGTGATTCGGACAAAACAAGTTACAAAACAAACTCATGCTTCAATGTTTAATCGTTTAAACTCTAAGGCATGGGAAATACCTTACAATATGGGATGTTTAGCAACAGTAACTGCCATTATCTGGGTGTTTCAGCCTAAGATTCGCCTGCGAAAAGCTAGGCCCCTAGTTGGAATACCGATCTGGCACATAGTTTTAATCCGGCCGAACGCGTCAGCGTAAGAGTAAGCTATCTGAACAAAAATATCCAGACACCTCTGCTAATGCGGAATGGACCAGCAGGTGTCACTAGAGGCAGACCGGCCAACGCAAATGAAGGCAAAGACTACTGTGTTGTCAGATTTGATCGGTAAGGAGAGCTCATTGGCTTTGAACGACGACTATCATTTGGATCTCAACTACATAACACATCCATCAGGGACACTTCTGGCCTTTTAAGGCTGCCTGAATAGACTATTGGTTATGTCACTGCAAAGTGGAAAAGCTAAGAGATTCTACAGGTAAACGAAGACCTGCAAAAGATAGCATGAAATCAGTTAGTGGAATCACTAGTGAAAGGAGTAGGATGGAACGATCAAGCAACTCGTCGTGAGTCACATATTCCTGTAGTCAGTGCTAAGCCGTGCTTGAGGTGGCGTAAAGAGCGACGGCAATGGGAAATTGATGGTGAAAGCGAGTGATTCGGAGTGGCGAGTCACGCGGCATCCTGTATCAGTAAGATGGAAGGGTTTGACTTAGCGAAAGCCTGTAGAACGGTACCAGCACTGAAGTACGGATGTGATGGTGTTACGCTACAGGCGTATCTAAGGCAGTTAAGGTGTACACCCCCTACTGAACATAGGAAAAGGCTAGATGCGGAAGAACACGAACACATTTTACAACACTCTTTAATGCGTGAAGCACAGGAACAGTTTGCAGACGATGACTCCTTAAATCAATATAATAATGCACCTTATCACAGAGCATTATCTGTGAGGCAATGCTCTCCGAAAGATAACATTCCAGAAATGGACTGGCGTTCCCATAGTCCCAATCCGAACCCAATGGAACACCTTAGAAGGAAGGCTTTGCTCCAGATCCCAACCTCCTACATCACTAACTTCCCTGGCTTCGGCTCTTGAGGAAGACACGTCGCTGAAATGCAATGGGATGCAATATATATAGGACAGACGCAGCGTTACATCTCACAGCGCCGCAGTGAACACATTAGGCATGTACGCTTGGGTCAGACCAACATAGTGGCCGAACATAGTATTGACGGGAAGCACACCTTCGATTTCGAGGACACAAAGAAAATATGCAGTACAAACGGATTTTGGGACTCAATAATCAAAGAGTCCATAGAAATACAGTTACACGACAACCTAATCAACCGCGACAGTGGCTAACATCTCAGCACAGCCTGGGAGCCTGTAATCAGGAAAATCAGAGAAGAACGTTCCGTTCCACCAAGGGCCGCGGACGGAGCAGACAGAGACAGCCGGGACTCGAACCCCGCGCACGCGATCCCCCCACCACCGGCCGATCCAGGCGCATCGGGCGATACCGCGGGCGTGTGATTGGCCGGCCGCGGGAAGCGGAGAGCAGTCCAACAGAGATATAAGCCCACAACCGACGATATCCCGACAAAGCCAAACACCCTGGCTGGAA
This sequence comes from Schistocerca serialis cubense, assembly GCF_023864345.2. NCBI lineage: Eukaryota > Metazoa > Arthropoda > Insecta > Orthoptera > Acrididae > Schistocerca > Schistocerca serialis. Next base: position 242,510,926 of record NC_064641.1, on the reverse strand, counting down.
TTCTAGAGTAACCTCCAGAGCAGGCGCCAAGCTGCAACAACTAGCGCGCACCCACCACTTCGAAACATGGGGTTCAGTCGAGCCCACACATTTTCCCAAAAACGGAAGCAGGCCCGATGTGTTAGACATAGCTCTCACTAGGAGGATCGCAGGATTTGTGGCCGCAAGGACAATCAACAGAATGTCCTCCGACCACAACCCAGTGATTCTAGAGGTCGATGTGGGAGAATGGGTAGCACTCCCACGGTACCAGACGTCTTACAAACGTACAGACTGGGAGCGATACCAGGAAACCGTCGCCTCTGATATCGCTCGCGCTCCGCCACCTACTGCCGAAACAGTAGAACAAGCGCTACAAGACTTAACAGGCACCATTTTGCAGGCAGCGGAAGAGGCCACCCCTCCATAAAGGGATGGCCCTCCACCGCAAATACAGCTCCCGGAACACTTGATAGCTCAAATGAGACATAAGAACAGAGTGGCAAAAGAGTGGAAGATCACCAAAAATCAGGCCACCAGGAGGCTGCTCAATCGTCTACAGAGAGAACTGAAGGCAGCGCTCAATGAGCACAGAAACCAGCAATGGCAAAACCGCCTCACGGCTCCCAAAGTAGACGATTATACACTATGGCAAGCAACCAAACAGTTTACAAAAAGACGCGCTAGGATGCCGCCACTGCACGGCGAGCGGGGACTGGTCTACAGCCATGCTGGGAAGGCCAACGCCCTCGCCGACTCCTTTGAGAAGCAGTTTCAAACGGCAGAACCCCAGGATGAAGAGCACGAAGATTTAGTCAGATGTCAACTGACTGTCTTCCTCAATGCTGAGGAGGACCCAGAGGACGAACCCATACTTTTTGCCCCCGAGGACGTGGCAATAGTAATCAAGTCCCTCCCTACAAAAAAGGCGCCAGGACACGATAGTGTCATAAACCAGTTAGTCAAAAAACTTCCACCCACAGCGATCACACATCTCGCGAACGTCCTCAACGAGATTACTCGTTCCCGCGAGTTCCCAGCTTGCTGGAAACATGCGGAAGTGGTCGCGATACACAAACCAGGGAAAGACCCTCTATTCTCGCAGCACTACAGGCCGATTAGCCTCTTGCCAACTCTCAGCAAGATCTATGAGCGCCTCCTGCTAAGACCCATACAAGAACACATTGCCAGAGAGCAAATTCTGCCAGATTTCCAATTTGATTTCCGGCAGAACCATTCTGCCCCACAACAGGTCATGAGAATGGTTGCAGCAGTCACAGAGGGCTTCAACCACAGAGGCTACTGCGGGATAGTGCTACTAGACGTAGCCAAAGCCTTCGATTCAGTATGGCATAGAGGGCTACTCTACAAGTTGTACACACAAGGGTTTCCCGGGAGCATAGTTCAGCTGATCAAGAGCTATCTCATGGACTTTCTCCGTCAAAGTAGAAACTGCCACCTCCACCAGAAGGCGTATTCGTGCTGGGCTGCCACAGGAATCGGTCCGGGGGCCAGTATTGTACAGTCTGTACACTGCGGACACCCCAACGGCCCCCCTGGTGCGCACTGCGCAGTACACTGACGATACAGCCTTCTACACGAGAAACGCGAACAAGGACCTGGTCATCCGTAGGCTACAAAAGGTTCTAGATGACACAGAAACTTGGGCCGGTCGCTGGCGCATCACCATCAACTCTGAGAAGACGCAGGCAATGCTGATTATCCGTAGGCTCGGAAGGCGCGAACCTCCTCAACGTCCCCCCCTCCATCCCCACCTAAATGGAACCCAACTCCCCTGGCGCAGAACCGCCAAGTACCTTGGCGTAACCTTGGACTCTCGTCTTACGTGGAAACCCCACATAGACGAGGTCCACAGGAAGGTCTGCGCCAGAATGTCCATCCTATACCCTATCCTGAACACAACCAGCTTACTTCCCTGCCCAGTAGCAGTAAATGTATACCGGGCCCTGATCCGGCCAGTAATGGAATATGCGTGCCCTGTCTGGGGATACGCGGCAAAGCAGCACCTGGACAAACTCCAGAGGCTGCAGAACCGCGCCCTCAGGAGGGCACTGCATCTGCCTCTTGGATTCCCCACAGACGACCTGCACGCCGCGGCTGAAATCCCACTCCTGAGAGAGCGTTTCCAAGATCTGACAAGAGCCTTCTATGAGGGTTCTTCCAGATCCGGAAACGCACTCATCCACTCCCTAGGTCGGTATGACATGTCCCGCGATAAACACAAGCGCCGCATGACGATCTTCGACGATTAAGTCGAAGAGAAAATCCCAATAACCAATCCCTAATCCTGTTCCTCCCCACATAACAATAATCATCTCGCCTACCACAAGGCAAGTACCAGACACATTCACAACAATTCATCACATATCACAGACACCAAAAAACTATAGAAAAATCACACACACACGTACACAGGGGAGTAAAAGCCTAAAGGCTACAAACTCCCCCTCACACTTCCGCAAAGAGGGGAAAGTAATAGATGAGAGCAGCAGATATCCCGACACTTCGCCTGAAGATGAAGGAGACGCATTCCATCGAAACGTTGCTACGAGACGACGATGCTACTGGGCTGACAACCCGTGAAGACTTCATATACGTCGCTGAAAGTGTCATCAGCAGAGATCAACCCGTCATAAGGGCGGAGGGTGGACATATGCCTTATTAACGTCCACTAATAGGTGCCGGATACTTGTTGATCAGATAGAGTACTAGCGGACGGCGCACGCGGGGTGCGGCTCGGCCTACCTGACACTGATCTTGACTCGCCGCGCCGACGGTGACCGGCCGGCCACCGAGGAGGGGCTGGGCGAAGGCTGGCCGCTGCCGGAGCCGCCGCCGCCGCCGTCGTGGTTGCTGTTGAGCGAGCCGCGGCCGCGGTGGATGCGCAGCGTCAGCCGCTGGTCGTCGAAGCGCGAGTGAACGCCGCGCGTCGTGCGGAAGCCCTGGTTGATGGCGTGCGTGGTGCGCACCGCTGCCCGGTAGATGCGCCAGTAGAAGAACAGCATCACCAGCATCGGCAGGTAGAACGAGCCCAGCGCCGAGTACAGCACGTACCTGCGGGAGCGCAACGCCAGTTGTCAACGCAGTGCCGTACGGCTGGGATCGTGCCATTTGCGCCACTACTCTAGCTGTGACTGCAAACAGGAGATCGGCATTAGCTGCAGCTGGTACAGTGGACAATAAAATTGTAACCCTTAGGAGACTTCGTGCTAACATCTCGTAACACCGTCTCTGAGCCTGAAAATGGCCTGAAGTCGTCGTGGAGGAGACACCACAAGTATTTTCAGGAATGCCGAAGCCCTCATGGATGATAAGCTCTCGCAGAGCTATCAAATTGCTACATATCACCCGTTTCTCCAAGCAATCCCAAAAATGTTCTAAAGCCGTCGGCACATGGACCATGCATCCGAACGTTGAGCGTTGAGCGTGCTGAGTTTCTGACGTCATAGCGTGGAATACCACGTTCAGGAGTCTTTCCGAACGTGCAGAGCAATATCTGGCATGTCAGATATTCTGAGCGTGCGTCAGAGCGTTGACGAATGAGATAGCACAACGCCACCTACGTCACACGTACGCCGTCTCGCTTCAGTACAGAGTTGTGAGGCGCCATATTGGCATTAATTTCAAGCCTATATGTACATATGCCGTTTCTGAGCACCAGCAAATTGCGAATCACTTGAAAACCCGTTGTTAGTTGTGTTATTCGTTCCAATAAAATAATGAGAAACATCACATTCGTGGCAAAAGAATTATTGTAACTTGCGTATTATGAGAGTATGCTCTTTCAAGGCAGCGACACACTGAAGATCCATCCAAAACGCATTGTTCTTGGTGCAATTTGTTATAATTAAATTTCAATTAGTAACATAATTATCTACGGTTAACGATTTTTTTAAGAAGGTAACACAATATCACTCAGACTAAGGGGCAGGTTGGCGGTTTAGCTTAGTGAGTCGCGTGTCTGTCCAGTAATGGGGTTTCGTCTAGGCGGTGGTTCGCGCCTTAACCCTTCTAATTTTTTTTCGTAACATTCGCGTTTTTATTAGGTTCCGATACTTTATTATTAGTTTTATATAAGTATATGTTATAATATTTGATGTTATGTAAATATAAGCACACCTTTTTTTTGAGTGGTGACATTGTTCGATTGGCTTAATCTACAGGACAGCTTGCGCTACTTGTATAAAGATATTTTGCTCCTTTTTCTTTTACGCTTCGTAATTCACATGTTGCAAAGATTCTGCTACTGGGTAGGAACAGTGATCAAGTAAGACTGACCTTGGGGTTTTATTAAAATGTGGGAATAATGAAATAATGTTTATCTTATGCGGAGAAGTATTCCAAATTTGTACCGCAATGTTTGTAATGGAACTTTTATAAGCCTGTATCCTTATTGAGTGGACATGGTACTTTCCTTTTCGTGGACGATGAAGGAAATGTGCATTTTTATCCTTATTGACTGGAAATGGTACTTTCCTTTACTTATTGACTGGACATGGTACTTTCCTTTTCGTGGACGATGAAGGAAATGTGCATTTTAATAGAGCTAACGTGGGAATTTTACGCGTGCCCGTTGAGTAAACAGTGTGATTTACGAACTAGAAACATTCCTCAACTGCCGCTGGAGTGCGTTGCGATCGCGTATACGACGTTGGGGCCCACGTACCGTATGCACAAGTTGCATCATTTCTGAGCGCTCAGCAGCACATTGAACTTGGCACGCTCAACGTTGACGTTCGACAGCACGGTCCGTGTGCCGACGGCTTAAGGGATTAACACCGGGTAATTTAGCTGGCGTGTAGAGGTGTAATAGGGTGGCTGACTTTTTTGTCAAACCAAGAACATATAAGCTTAGCCCTGTCTCTACAGCTGTTGTTGATGAGGGTGTGGGGTGTCACTTGTGCTGTTTTGCATTCCCCCCCCCCCCCCCCCTCCCCATGATGTTAATGTCCGATGAAAGCGAAAGAAAACACCCCATATGGTCATGAAAGTTAATTAAAGAAAAATTAATGTCACGCAACTGAAACGTCTTACCGGAAGGAAATTAATAGGCCTGGCCCAACCAGACATGACAATAGGGGTACCACAGCATGCACATAGACGTTTTAATGATAGTTATAGTGACTGTTCGTTTCTATTATAGTGAAAAAACATGGGTAGAAAATTACAGGAAGAATAGAGAAAAATAGGATCGAATACAGTGAGAGCGCCAAAGCGGATACTGAAAGCAAACCAGCTAGCTCCGAAGTATTAAAAATCGCAACAACTGGCTCCTGAAGGGAGATGCCGATTGCAACGACGGCGCACCTTACGATACTCACAACGTAAAGCGGAAGGCAGCGGCAGTAGCGGCTGGCTAATCAGAGTCCAGGTCTCTTTCTGCCCTCACTAGTCGAGTGCAACCATCCTTCTGTGCAGCCGCAAAGCTCGGCTCATCTGGCGCCCTCCAGCAAGTCTTTAATCCACAATCTCCTAACATAAAGTGTACTCTCTGGTCCCCTAGCGTGAAGTGTCTTCTTGTGGACGCTCTGTAACTTGGCTGCTTTCCTCCAGGTTAGGAATTCGCAATTATTGCGAGTTTCGTCCAGTCAAATTCACGGAAACATGTTAAACAATATCCTGTTCTTGCGGATTTTTGATATTTTCAACCAATAGTGCACCGAGGTGGTGAGGAAGGCAGAAAATCTCTCCCACTACATTGACAATTTTGGAACAGACGAATAAGATTGTAGACACGTAGACACAGCCAAGAAGCTGCGTCCTCTACGAAAAAAATTACGGTAAGAACCAGCAGCACAAGTAGATTAAACCGAACGTTATTTCGTGTCGTCGTAACGAAGATCCACACGATCCTCTGGGACGAGAGGCTTGGCTAGAGATCTGTTATCTTGCCGAAATGTTTCAGTGAAGAATACAATGTTTTTCCGACAGAATGCGACCGTCCCCAATCCTAGGCGGACAGGGTGGAGGGAGGGAACTGATTGCTTGTTCGTCTACCTGTAGCTGTAGCTTCGCCTCGGCACTGAAACATTTTAATAGTGACCAACTCCTCTTAAAAGTATTGTTATCTATCGCTAGTCAGATTTTAGGCTTCCAGCTGAGCAGTTCCGGCACTGTATTAAAATAGAGAAGTGAACAGAATGCAGGGAGTACTGAATCTGAGCAATAATTATCATATTCTCCGTCAGTAATCGATTATTTGACTAAAGGAAATGAATATTGAATATTCTAAAATATGTTGGGAGCATGTTTCCGAGAAGACAGAACGCGTAAAAGGGGAGTGCCCACAGCAGACTAATCACGAAGATGTGGAACAAAGAGCAACGCTGACCACCGAGAATATGGAAATATGGTTAATGTTCACCGTAAACTAATGAGTGTGCCTAAGCCATGGTACGAAAAATAGACCCACAACACTACAGGATCACCCGTGGCCCAAAATATACCCTCCACACACTGCGATAAACGCATCAGTGGGCCGTCGGTGCTCTAGACGCCTTGCATTATTTGAAAAGAGGTAAATTTTCGACTCTTTGGACCACAAATTTGCGACTCGTTGGACCATCCCCACTCCTCCTGTCAGATACTGCCCTGTGTCTGTGTTGTTTGGTCCATTGAAGATTTGTAGTTGTATGTGCCTCTGTGGACGTTGGCATTCTGCAATTTACCCGACTCCAGTTGTCAACTGCGTGCAGTTCCATTCTCAGTGTTCGCAAGGAAAGTGGTTGAGAAGGATCTGCATTCACTGATAGTGACAAATCCTGTCTGGTTCGAAGCCGATTTTCATAGCCAATGCCTGACACTCGTCTCCCATTCCTGTTGGCCACGATTATTTTACGACCGCTGTTCTTACACTGTCTTGCATAGCTGCGACCAATACACCATTCCTTGTAGACAGGTTCATCATTCTCAACAAACTGAGGAACTACTTTCACGATGTTGTCGTGGGAACACCTAAACTAAACACGATAGCTCCTTTTTGTCATTGTTATACGTCTCCACGCCGACCCATCTTAATGCGCTGATTCCCACAGCCGTCTGGCAAATGCATATCACCTCTTTGCCTTAGCTTGCGTCAGCGGCGGGGGCTCATATTACCGCTTGGAATCAGTTATACACAATCTGCGGCACTCCAAAGGACCAGTGTGCTTACATATGTGTTTTTTTTGTATACTCGTAATGCACTATTATCAGTTTATTTTTATCATCCTCAGCGTCAAATGTCTCGTCTTCTATCTCACTTGCTGTTCGTCATAAAAGATGTTTTTAAATGCAAAAGTCAATCGGATTATCGTGAAAAATAACTTTTATCGTCAAACAGACGGAGTGTCGTTGTCTTTGACTGACGAAAGGATGAAGCTGATCAAGGAAGAGTTGAGAATTTTATTTGCCAGAGAATGAATAATATTAATTGAAATGGGCAGTAACCGTCGGTAAAAAATTTAGATTAGGGTGAGACAGGAAGATAACAGATATTTTAATACGGGAGCAAGATTACAATAAGACCAAGGCAACAAAGATTCAGAAGTAGAATGGCAGTGAGGAAGATTATGCTCTTCAGTAAAAGAGATCTAGTGATATTAGACATTGATACAGGAGCAGAGTGCCTTAAAGTTCTTTTGACAACTTGTCTACTTTATTGTTAACTAAAGAAAAGCCACCCCTGTTGTTAATAAGAATTTTATTAAGTTCATGTCCGGTTTGTACCTTCATCTGGTGTTGGTTCTCTACACCGAAGTTCCCAGATCTGCTTGAGAATAACCTTATGTAAGCCGGTCTTGGACTTCACAAAGTTCTTATAGCAACTGACGTAGCTTTCCGTCAGCTGTAGAGTTGGGAAATCAGCATGCTGTGAACTTGGACATATTAATAATTATTCTGAATTGTTAACTATCTGTTATTATTCTTCAAGAACGCGCCTGTGAAGTTCATTTACAATAATCATCTGATTTATGCCACATGCCGTTGATACAACGATAGTCACCTCACTTTGCAGACGTAAAACATTGATGTAAAGAAATTTTACTTCGATATGAGTCTGCAAAACGAGGATGTACAGGTTTATACAACTTGGTGGTTAGGAACTACAAGATTCCACGCCAAAGACATGGAAAACTTTGATCCTGTTTTCAAGTTCATAGCCTTCATTGGATTGAAACTTTTCTGTTACGAAAGTATTAAATTTTCCTTACTTTCAATTACTTGCCGCAACTTAATAGTTACAACGATGGATGGTTTTAGAGGGATGACATTCACTCAATTCAATCACCTGAAGAAGGCTCACGCTTTTCTAGGAAATCCTGGGAGACAAATATTCAAGCTTTTGAATACATTTTTAACAGTTAATAAACACTTTAAGAAAAACAAGTAACCGACATGCTATATGTTTGTAGGAAGATGATCAACTTAATGGATTACGTTTTTTTTTCTTTAAAGAAAGAAACTAAATCAATTTCTTAATATGGGTACGACAGACGCATAATTGTCAGATGACACACTGAAGTATTCCACCATGGATGCTTATGACAATCGTTCGCTTTATTATGTTTTGCACGACTGACTAATTTTGGCTTTACACGCCATTTTCGAAAGCTGTCTACAAAGAAACAGATTAAGTTTGGCTTACTGAAATTCAAAGATAATATTTCACAACGGAAAGCCTAAAATAGTAATTAATAGGTGTCAGTGTGTTATAGGAATATCCTGTTATTAAACGGCGGATGAGGTTTATCAGATAGCAACCACATCACGTGCAAGCGTTACAGTTAAACCCAGAAGGCATACTGCCTGAAGTAAAAGTCATTTTCATAACCAACACGACGTTATATGAGCTCCCTTCCTTTGTACACCAAACGTCACTTCTTTCCACTCGGGGAAAAGTTACAGCAAAGATAGAGTAATTTGAAGCAGTGCCCATAAATCGATTATAAGTCACAGACGTAACGTAATGTATGCTGTTATATGCATATATTCAAAGGTAAAAGGTCAAATTCAGAACGAAATGTATGCCAAGGCATCAAATGCGTTTGCAGAGTGCAGTGAAATCCCGGGAAAGGGTGGTGGTGGGGGGGGGGGGGGGGGGTGGGGGGAGTACATGTAAGTCTGTATTATATTTTGGACGTCGAATAATCGGAAATATGACTCTGCCGGAGGGCGCATTAGTAGAAATATAAGTTGTGTCTACGTAACTCCATACATATGACAAATAATTTTTAGCTAGAAAGCGACTTTTATGACGGTACATAGCGTACGTTCAGAGTGTGAATAGTTATTGTAATATATGGCTCGCGAAATGTCTGCCGGAAGAGTAGCAGACATATTTATAAATGAGCTGAACAGGAGCATGAAACAGAAAGTGTTTGCCAGAAACAGTATGGTGCGGAAACTGACACGTACGATATGGGGAGCTCATCCACGCGCCATGAGAACTAGAGCGCTAGTGCTGTGTTATTCCAGTGCTTAATATGTATGTTCGGCATGGCTCAATTCCAACCATACCAGAAACACAGATGTGGCGCTTAATGAGACCTGTGGCATTGTCACGGGTTGTTTAAGACCTACACCCGTAGAAAAACTCGATTGTCTTCTTGAAATTAGACGCGAGACAGCTGCTAGATACGAGGAAAGCAAGGCTATGACTACGGGAGCCCACCCTTTATATGGTCGACAGCCAGCACATCCTCAGCTTAAATCAAGAAAGAGCTTACTGTCAACTACTGAGCCGCGTGGGATTAGCCGAGCGGTCTCAGGCGCTGCAGTCATGGACTGTGCGGCTGGTCCCGGCGGAGGTTCGAGTCCTCGATCGGGCATGGGTGTGTGTGTTTGTCCTTAGGATAATTTAGGGTAAGTAGTGTGTAAGCTTAGGGACTGATGACCTTAGCAGATAAGTCCCATAAGATTTCACACACATTTGAACATTATTATGTCAACTACTGAAGCTGTTACGGCAATGCCACAGCAAACAGGGATATCAAAGCGGCAGGGGAAATGTCAACATTTGGCAAGTGGATGCCCCCGAAGGAAGAGCTCTCCTGGTCATTCAGTGGGTAACATGGAAGTCCCTCAACAGACTACGCTCTAGTACAACGAGGTGCTAGATAAGCGTTTAGAAGTGAAGCGTTCCAGTGGAGTCAGTGTTTTGCAAGTGTGATGCTGTGCGGACTAACAACTATCTAATACACTGTTCATTTCCAGCAATTTGACGAGAGTGACATCGAACTCTAGTAAAATGTTCACAGCACTCCTTCCTCCGTAATGTACCAAAATTTACGACTATACGACTTATTTCCCGCGTTCGAACTCCTATGGTATTCATTGACGAGCCTTATTACGCCACCGGCTTAGTCGAGCATATACAAATTGCAAAATTAACGTTTGTGTAAATTTTACCTAATACTTTTTGAATTTTAACCATATAAAACGAATAATTACATCGTTGCATTCGTGAAGCCTTCTGATTACGAAACTATTGTGCTTATAAGGGTTACATTTCGATCGAAATATCAACATAATTAGTTACAGCGTAACGTTTGTGAATGTCGTTTTTCTTTCATTACCCTCAAAGCCACATTTAGATTAATAATGTTAACGAAATAACAAACTACGCTCGTGGCGTAATAGCCCCGACAATAGAGACCAAAAACAGTCCAATAGGCTTATCGAGGATGGTTTCTGTAGTCGGAAATTTTTGTCCATTGGCAGCAGGGATTGCTACTAGAAATCCTGACTGGTGAGGGATGAGAGTAGCGATGGAGGTGCGTTTGAAGGTCGCTTTCGAACGTTTTTCTTTAACTACTCGAAAACCGTGGCCTCCAACTGGAACGCATCCCAGTGCAAGGTTTAACTACATTAAATTTCCTATAAAAAATTCTGTTCATTTTTTCTGTAGGAGAATAGTGTGAGCATAGCAAGGGAGGGAATATGAAAATCTCGCGGAGTTTGAAGACCAGTTATAACATTGCGGGTTGCATAAAACGACATCGGTAAGGACAGCTGGGTCACCCTGTATAATAAGGAACGGAAAGATCGGTGAGCAATAACCATAAGTTTTTATTATTCATGAAAATGCGCACAATGCAAAATACAGAACAAACAAAATTACCAAGCTGAGTTACAATAATCTAGTCCTAGATTTATTAATGACATTGTTATTCTTTTGCCGTTTTTTGCATGATATCTTTCACAGCGCTCATTGCACGGTTCAAACATGTAATCTTCATTCGGCTGCTGGAAAATCTTGTTTTGTAACAACTTGTGGCCGTATGCATGTGTTGTGTATCGTGCTACCACTTTTCGGTGTTCGTAATTCGTCTGATTCCACTATTCTGTCATAATGGCATCGGTTGAGTAGAAGTCGTTTTAGCTAAAGTTGTGGTTTTCTATGAGTGTTTGCCGTGTGCTTTCTTAGGCGTTGGCGGTGGACAGGACATGTGCATTCTAATGTCTTCTATGAAGAAGGTTTCTTTCAATAAGACGTACACCAGTCTTAAAGGTTCTGTCTTCCCGACGTCAATGATCTGTTTCATATAAACGGATTTGTGTTTCTCTAATGTTACGGTGTCACTGACTTCTATAATTTATTAGGTTTACTGGTTGTTGAGCTCCGTGGCTGCGGATTAAATTATATTAAGAAATACATCAACCAGTCTTTTTATGTGTTTTCAATTTAAGCTAATATGCGTTTCGGGCTTTCACGCTTCTTTAGTTAGCGTAATTCATATTTGAATCTTCAGACAGTAGATCGTTACAACGTCGGCAGCAAATTGGATGCTGCAGCTGCCTTGTGCAAAATAACAATTTTTTTTTAGTTTCTAAACTTCACGAGCTGTATATTTACTGTATATTGCTGTTTAGCTGTACTTGCTTTCTACTTTGCTTGTTGTTATTCATATTTTTGCATTTATATATGTGGCACGAACACTTTCCTACTTCTATCTTGCACAGTAACAGCACAGTATTAGCCGTGTTGACTGCTGACATCTTTGTTTGCATCCGAAAATTATATCTATGGCCAAAGTTATATTTTGCCTACAGGTTCTACTATGGCCACAGTTTTATTTTGCTTACAGGCTCTGTATGACTAAAATGAACTGAAACTGCTTAACATGAATGTGCTGAGAATTCTGTATGGCCATTAGGCAAGTGATTTAGTGACTTTAATCAGATTAAATGAAATAATACAAAAATTAAAATGTTACGCATTTTATATAAAAAAATTAATATTCTGTATTTCACTCATAGTAGGAATGGCCTCTGTAAACGATGAAGAAAGAACGACGGATTTACATTCCGTAGCACTGCTAGATTTATGCATTGTAGGGGCTCATCCTGGATAGGCTCACAATGGAATACGCTTTTCCATGGCTGTACTTAGCGCGTGACTGTATGAGAAAATTATGGAAATTCACTGGAGAAATTTTGTTGGATAGCTCTGTTTTGTCATTTAGGATGTCATCTGGGAATGCACTTTTGTGAAAATAAATTGCACTTTCTTCAAGTGAGGTCATTCCACACTCTAGACACATTCGTGACATGTTTAAGGTGTAATGTGTGAAAAACAGTAAGAACATGTTAAACACGAAATCTGTTTTGATACCTGCGAGTGCGTTGCGGAAGGTAGGCGGAAAGAGGTATAGAATACTGTCCTCCAAATGGAACGTACTGCGTGTCCTCACACGATGGAAGTAAAGTCGCCAACTCTTTATTTACTCAATGGACCAATGCGACAAGTGAACTGCCACGAACTCAGACGTAGCGAGGAGGGTTGAAACATTGCCATGAAACATGACTGCTAAGAACTCTGTACCGACGCTTTTATTTAGTTGCCGGTCTCTTAGTTAAACGCTTACCAAAATTGAGATCGGAAAGAAAGAATATTCGATCCACGGTCACATCATAACCGCAGTAGACCTCAGCAAATCTGTCAATTTACAGAAATATGGTCTCTCCGAAGTTGAATTCGTCTACTAAAAGACACAGAAACATTAATAGGACGCAGGATAAACTTACGAATGTGTTCATCCACCTAAGCGGATTTAATTTGTTCATCTGCAAATGAGGTCCTCTTTTGTGCAAACGCAGATGCGATTTGACGAAATTAAATTTGTGGTCCTCTTTAATTCAAGAATTGAAATTTGATGCTCGCTTCAAACGAATTATATTTGGTACGTGGAAATAAATTAAACCGCCTGAATGCGGTATGCTTAAAATAGCGTATGAGCTTACCGTTTTCTATTGATAATTAAATTACTGTTTAATACCAAACATTTAACCAACGCGAGCGGAATACTATTTACGTCGATGAATTTGTCAATTTTTTTTTTACTCCTGCTCTTTTGTAACGAGGACATAGCAGAACTATGACCGAAAAATTGCAAGCAAGAACAAGACAACTCCAAAGCAGCACCAATGTCGAATCTGAGAAAAGCTAACAGGGAATTTATTACATCATCTGCGAAAATGGCATGAAGTTCTAAACAACAAAGAAATATCGAACTTAGTAATTTCGCATTGTGCACTGTACAACAATATTACTCGACCATTCGGATCAAATTAAGTAATGAAAAACAGCTTACGCATATATCATTACCGTAATTATTGTACGTTAATGACGTAACTGGGTATGGTAATACCTCGTTTGCTCACAGCTATTTCGATGTAACAAGACCATTGCAAATTAATAAAGTCACCCAGGATAGCAAATTATATTTACAGTAACTTTTTTGGTGAGATAAATTTTGTGTAAAAAATACTGAGCAATCTCCTTTTATTTCATGTGTAAACATAAATAATGCAAATAAGGCTGTACTGAGGTGAAATCTGTTGGCGCTGAATAATACGTTTCGTGCTCTTGTCTAACTCGCGCCTGAACAGTTGAATACGACAGGTGTAACTGTTAACGTCAGAGGCGACATACTGTTCAAATAGCTTTGAGCGCTATGGGACTTAACAAAAATCGTTCAAATGGCTCTGAGCACTATGGGACTCAACTGCTGTGGTCATCAGTCCCCTAGAACTTAGAACTAGTTAAACCTAACTAACCGAAGGACATCACAAACATCCATGCCCGAGGCAGGATTCGAACCTGCAACCGTAGCGGTCTTGCGGTTCCAGACTGCAGCGCCTTTAACCGCACGGCCACTTTTTTTTTTTTTTTTTTAATGGAACTAAAAAAAACAAGTGCCACCGCCACTTTTCATCCTAAAAAAAAAAAAAAATCTGGGCCACTTCAGACGTTGGCTCCTGACTAAACCTACCCCAGAGAGCTGCCTATATACCAGGGGAAACATGGGAAATCAAGGTTAGGGCTATCCTTAAAAACAAAACGAAATCTTCCTTTTTCTGAATTTTATTTTAATTTTTTTTTGTTTTATATTTATTAATTTATTGTATTTTATTTTATTTTTTTTTTTTTTTTTGGTGTAATTGATCAGAGGCTTTCTGCGCCCCGCTGGTAATATGTTGAGTCACGTCTTCTCGAAATTGATGTGTTCCGTTCAATTGTTCAGAGATGTTCATTGGGTCAAACAGGAAACCTTCTTCTCTCTTGGCTTAACACATTCCAGCTGCGAGGCGGCTCGTGGAAAGCGCTCCCAAGGAAGTTCGAGAAAAATTGTCTGTATTTTGGGTGACGGACAACGACATAATGACGGTCATTGAGGTATGTCCAAAAATCGAGTACAGAGTCTACAGTTTGTCCAAATAAGTAGTGAATGGCATGTCCGCGAATCCAATTCACAGCATTGGTCTTTGTCCGAGGAAAATAGTCACGTTCTGGAAATAATAATGAAAGGGGAGTAATCCGATCCGGAATGTCCCGCGTTAGAAAAGCCACAATACGTCGAACCAAGTGCCAAACCTCCGCCGCCGGTCCGCAAACAAACCGATGTTCATCATTGTCTGGCACTCCACACGTGGAACATAGAGGTGATTGGGCGAGGTGGATACGATGAAGGCGAAATTGGTTGATTTGCTTACCATTGACAGTTATGTACCAGACAGATTGAACATTCGTGTCGAGGTAACAGGCGAACACCGCGCGCCATACATGACGCCAGTCAACCTGGGGGAACTTTAGTTCAATCGGGTTAGGTGGACGACCTAATTGGAGGACATTGTATACTGCCTTTGTCTTGAGTAAAAGCTGTCTCGGTAAGGTGAGGTGTAGATAACTGAGTTCCAGAAAGAAGTACCGTATATAATGGAACTGGGCCGGAACATCCGAGATTATCACTGGGGCTGACAGTGAGACCGGCGAGTATGCCGACAGGAGGAGACCAGTGAGACTCGTTGGGCAACGTGTCCATACCGTCATCTGGGAGCTGACAAATAGGGTGCGAGCTCTATCCGGCACGTGAAACAGACCTATCCCACCTCGTTCACGGGGAAGAGTAAGGGTCGCATAGTTAACTTTGAACAACATCCCAGAGCTGACGAAAGATGCCATCGCTGCCAACATGCGACGTGCCACAGTAAGTGGGAAAGGTAGAACTTGCGCTACATGGGGAACTCGGGATGCGATATATGTATTGACATATCGAGCTCGTTGGAGAATATCTAGGGATCGAAGGCGATGGTCCATAAGACCTGCTCTGATCATTAAAAGGAGGCGTCGGCAGTTGATGGTGGCTGAACGCCGGAGATCAGATGAAAAATCTATTCCCAAACAACGAATGGTATCAACGGTGGTGAGAGGTGTAACGCACTCCACGGGAAGTCCCGTGCCAATGAACATAACTTGTGACTTACGTACGTTTAAAGAGCTACCCGACGCCTCACCATAAGTCGCTACCCACGTCAAAACAGCTCGAACTTCGTCGGCATTACGTAAACAGATGACGACATCGTCAGCATAGGCCGTGCAACAGAATCGGTAGCGATCTATGGACAACCCTACCAAACGTTGTCTTAGTCCACATAGCAAGGATTCCAAGGAAAAGGCGTACAAAATTGCTGATAGAGGGCAACCTTGACGTACGGATCGACCTATTATTATCGGTGGAGTGAGTCTGCCATTGTACATAATCCTGGATGAGGCACCCCGCAGAAGGCGCATCACTACCGTGATAACGGCGACCGGGAAACCCATATGGTGGAGAACGGCCGTAAGGAACGAATGGTCAACCCTATCAAAAGCTTGACTAAAGTCCAAAGACGCAAGTGCCCCAGAGAGGCGTTGTGCCTGGGTAACGGCGATCATATCCCTGTAGCGGCATAAAGCCGTGCGAATATTGTTGTCGCCTCCCAAAGATGCTTGGTCTGGCGACACAACATTGCGGGCAACGTTTTTAAGTCGTGCTGCCAAAAGGCGAGTGAAGATTTTCATATCACTGTTAAGGAGGGTGAGGGGCCGATAATCACTGATATTGTTGCCACCGTGCGGTTTATGTACAGGAATAATAATTCCTTCCATGAAAGCGTCCGGCACAGGTACTTCCGGAGACATCGGTTCCCGACAGATGGAGGTGAAGGTGGACTCTAACAAATCACGGAAGGTGCGATAAAATTCGAGGGGAAGACCGTTGGGGCCCGGGGAGCGATTGATGGTTCCTGCCCGGATCGCATCGCGGACTTCCTCATCAGTCACCTCCGACATCAAGTCAATCGCCGCATCTCCTGGGATACCTCCGAAGTTGAGCTGTGAGACTTCCTCGATCAACTCTGGGGAATGTGGAACTGCGGCGTAGAGCTGCCGGTAGTGGGCGTGAAGCACATTCCCTATGGCAGATTGGGTTACGTAGTGACGCCCTTCTTGATCCGTTAGGACGTGAATCAATTTTCGGCGTCGATTTTGTCGTTCTTGGATGATATGATACATCGACGGATGTTCAAGAGGCATGCGATCAGCAGTACGAGATCGTACTATCGCCCCTTCCAATTGCCGTCGCATGAGAGTGGAGATTTGGGCCTTAGCTTGGTTCATCCTTGTATGGCGCTCAGGGGAGGCTGGCATCGTGGAGCATTCTCGTAGGATCCTGTAGTAAAAGTCCATAGTGCTCTTCCTCCAGGCGACAACATCTTTGCCATACCGGATTAAAGTTTTTCGAAGAGCAGGTTTTGCACACTGGATCCACCAGGATATGGTAGACGGATACGTGGGTCGGCGTCTATTACATGTGATCCAAGTGTCTTCTATTAGAAGTCGACAGTCAGGTGAATTAAGAAGTGCCGTGTTCAGTTTCCATAAACCACGTCCGTGCCATACTGCCTGTCTTGTGAGAACAACATCACAGAAGTAAGCCTCATGGTCTGAGAAAGCAACAGGCCAGATTTCAGCCTGTCGAGTGTGTTGAATTAGGGATCGCGAGGTGTAAATGCGATCCAGTCGGCTAGAGGAGTGCGCAGTGTGGTACGTAAAGCCCAAAAGATCCCCGTGAACATGTCTCCACGTGTCGACAAATTGTAGCCGCGTGACGACTGTTTCCAGAGCTGCGCATGGTGAGTGACGCGGCAATTGATCCTGAGGTCGCTGGGTGCAGTTGAAGTCTCCACCCATGATCCAGTCATCGTGTGGTCCCATAAAAAGGGGTGTGACTTCATTCGCGAAGAAGGCATTGCGTTCACGACGGTAGCTGGAGCCCGACGGCGCATAAATATTGATGATGCGTACACCAAAGAGAGTAAGGGCCATACCTCTGCCACTGGGGAGGTATAGGACATCTTCGGCAGGAAGACCTTCGCGTAAGATAATGGCAACACCACTACCGGTGTCCGAAGCGGGAGAAAGATGCACCGTGAAGCCATGTGGTGGTGAAAAATCGGCGACATGCACTTCCTGAAAAAGCGCAATATCTATGTCCGCATCATAAATCATATCGCGGAGCAGCGCTAGTTTGTGGGGCGCACGAATGGTCGCGAGGTTAATCGTTGCGACACGATAATGCTGGTGTTGGAGTCCCACAGGCACAGGCGGGTCTTCTTCTTCAGGAGCGAGAGGTCGTCGACCTTGCCGGTCAGCTGAAGAGGCTGCTATTGTGGAGAGTTTGCGGGCGCGGGCGCGGGCGCAACCGATGGGGGTGTCCCATCATCAGCAGCATCCACCCCAGTCCCTTCGATCTCCACGTCGTCTGCCCAGGAGACTGATACTGCGGTAGGGCATCGGCTGTGCACATCATCCACGTGGAGAGGAGACGTAGTTTTCGTCTCATCGGTTAGGCTCTCTTCAACGTCGACCTGTGGGGGCGACGGCGTCAGTAAGGAGGGGTGTTCGTTGCCAGTGGTCGCCTGTGGCGGGTCTTTCGCATCATCCTTTCGGTCATCAAAGGTCGGTTTGTCGTTCATCTTCGGGTCTGCATCCCCGGTATCCATCCGTAGAATGGATTCATCAGGGGGTGTACGGCTACGTTTCTTTCTCTTTCGTGTCGACCCTTGTTTTCGAACAACTCGTTCAGAGTCCGATTGCGGGTGGCTTTCGTCTGACTCCGGACCAGTCTGAAGGAAAGCAGAAGTAGGTACCACTCCCGGATCAACTTCCATCTCAGTAGCATTTTCAATCACAGTGCTGCGATGATTCGGCAGGTTAGGATCTGGCGTCTGGGGCACCTCAGAAGGAATCTCAGGAGCGGTTGCATCTACCTGATCAGACGACGTCAACGGAGCAGGAAGACTCTGTGTAGACGTGCTACCTTCCTGGGCAACCTTGGCGTATGTGACAGGGATCTGAGTCATCACCGCTGGGGACGCTTCCTCGCCGACCGGCGTCTGGATCAGGCGGCGTCGCATGCAGGCGGATCTGACGTGGCCTTCTTGTCCACAACCCGCACATGTTCGGGGTTGGCCGTCGTACATGACAATGGCTCGCACCCCGCCAATGGTCAGGTATGATGGAATATGTTTTTTTCAGTTCAATTTTGACCTGACGCACACCATTAAGGACATGGTAGGTCGTGAAGGTTTGCCATTTTTCCTCTACGTAACCGATGACGTTACCGTATGGTTGTAACGCAGAGACAACTTCGTCCTTCGGCACTTCAAAAGGTAGTTCAAACACCCTAATCGTGCGTTGACCGTACTCTGCGAGTTCAAGTGTTACAGCTCCGACGTGACCATCAGAGTATTTGAACTTAAGTCCATTGGCATGGCGGCGAATAACATCTTCAAACACCTCGGTGTTTGTCATTTTAATATGAACGACACTACTCGTGATCGAAAAATGGATTCCGATAACGTGGTTAGGATCTAAACGAAATTCTTCACGTATGAACGTTTCAACTTCATGTGCACGAGGTCGCGCATGTTCACCTGGGAAGGAAACTTTAAGGGTCGCACGGAGGTAAGCGCTCGACATGTTGTTCACGGTGGACGGACACAAGCCTTAAAGCTACGACGCGTAAGTAAACAACGCCTGCAGCGGAGCACTGGCCGGCGCGCGGGGCCGTCCGCACGCTGCCACGGCTGAGAGCCGACTGTACTTCGGCCGGCTGGGACTTAACATCTTAGGTCATCAGTCCCCCAGAACTTAGAACTACTTAAACCTAACTAACCTAAGGACGTCACGCACATCCATGCCCGAGGCAGGATTCGAACCTGCGACCGTAGCAGTCCCGCGGTTCCGGACTGCAGGGCCTAGAACCGCAAGACCACCGCGGCCGGCCGACATACTGTACTTAATCAGAGGCCGCTCGGTGAAGTGCTGTCGCTGAATTCTTCATTACTCTTAGTTTTTATGTATTTGCTAGGTGTAATAAGAGTTAGAAGAAGTGACTCTGGCTTCAATCGTACATGAAGGCAGACGTGTTCTACACTGGTGTTCTTCTTCTTAATTGTTGTTCGCTTGTCTTAGGCACATAAGAAGAACTTAATGTTCGAAGTTGAGTGGGAATGAAAATATGACGTCAAATGTGTGGAGAGTGCTGTAACAACCTCAGTATATATATATGAAATTAACGTGCCCCTTCAAAATTAATTTTAGATTTACCGAGAACTATTGTTATTGAGTGATTGCTACCATATACAGGGTGAGTCACCTAACGTTACCGCTGGATATATTTCGTAAACCACATCAAATACTGACGAACCGATTTCACAGACCGAACGTGAGGACAGGGGCTAGTGTAATTGCTTAATACACACCATACAAAAATGCTCGTAATTATGTTTTTAACACAAACCTACGTTTTTTAGAATGGAACCACGGTAGTTTTGTTAGCACATCTTAACATATAAACAAATACGTACTCAGTGCCGTTTGTTGCATTGTAAAATGTTAATTACATCCGAAGATATTGTAACCTAAAGTTGACGCTTGAAACCTCCGACGTTCAGTTGCGTGTTGTAACAAACACGGGCCACGGTCGGCGAGCAGCATCTGCAGGGACATGTTTACGATGACGACCGTGTTTACGAGTGTGGCTATAGTGCACTGTTGTGGTTTGGTCTAGCTGTCGCAGTGTCCGAATGTAGCGCTTGCTGCTACTGTTATTGTGCATTCGTCTCCGCACGCAGACCAACTGTAGTACACCGTGTTACCAGACGTCTGTGATAGTGTAGTGTTGTAGGAACTGTGACCATGGTGTATTCGAACTCTGAAAAGGCGGAGATGATACTCGTCTATGGCGAGTGTCGACGAAATGCAGCTGAAGCCTGCAGGGTGTATACAGAACGGTACCAGGACAGAGAGCATCCAACGTGCCCCACATTGCAAAACATCTACCGCCAACTGTATGCAACAGGTAAGGTCGTAGCACGCAAACGGGTCCGTAACAGGCCCGTCACAGGAGAAGCGGGTGCAGTTGGTGTGTTAGCTGCTGTTGCCATGAACCCACACATGAGTACACGGGACATTGCGAGAGTCGGTGGACTGAGTCAAAGTAGTGTCATGCGCATACTGCATCGTCACCGCTTTCACCCGTTTCATGTGTCGCTACATCAGCAATTACATGGTTATGACTTTAATCATCGAGTGCAATTCTGTCAATGGGCATTAACAGAGAATGCGTTGCAGTTCTACCTGTTTACCGATGAAGCGGGTTTCACAAACCACGGGGTAGTGAATCTACGGAACATGCATTACTGGTCCGTTCCGTGGACAATCCTCGCTGGCTCAGACAGGTAGAGCGACAGCGACCGTGGACTGTGAATGTATGGTGCGGAATCATTGGCGACCATCTCATTGGTCCTCACGTCATTGCAGGGGCCCAAACAGCTGCAACATATATCGCGTTTCTACAGAATGATCTGCCAACGTTGCTCCAAAATGTCCCGCTGGAAACGCGTCGACGTATGTGGTATCAGCATGATGGTGCACCTGCACATTCCGCAATTAACACTAGGCTGAACCTTGACAGGATGTTCGACGGGCGTTTCATAGGACGTGCAGGACGCATAAATTGGCCAGCCCGTGCTCCTGATCTTACACCTCTGGACTTCTTTCTGTGGGGTACGTTAAAGGAGAATGTGTACCGTGATGTGCCTACAGCCCCAGAGGATATGAAACACCGTATTGTGGCAGCCTGCGGCGACATTACACCAGAAGTACTGCGGCGTGTACGACACTCATTACGCCAGAGATTGCAATTGTGTGCAGCAAATGATGTCCACCACATTGAACATCTATTGGCCTGACATGTCGGGACACACTATTCCACTCCGTAATTGAAAACGGAAATCACGTGTGTACGTGTACCTCACCCCTCATGGTAATGTACATGTGCGTCAGTGAAAAAGACCAATAAAAAGGTGTTAGCATGTGGACGTAATGTGCTGTTCCAGTCTCTTCTGTACCTAAGGTCCATCACCGTTCCCTTTGGATCCCTACGTAATTCGGTGCTCTCCGATACACACGATCGAACAGCGGAGGACTGGTACTCAAGGGTCAACTTTAAGTTACAATATCTCCGGATGTAATTAACATTTTACAATGCAACAAACGGCACTGATTACGTATTTGTTTATATGTTCAGATGTGCTAACAAAACTAACGGGATTCCATTTTTAAAAAAACGTCGGTTTGTGTTAAAAAACATACTTCCGTGCATTTTTTTGTGGTTTGTATTAACCAATTACACTAGCCCCACAGACCGAACGTGTCTGTGGAATCGATTCGTCAGTATTTGATGTGGTTTACGAAATATATCCAGTGGTAACGTTAGGTGACTCACCCTGTATATTGGAATTGCGTAACGAGAAATATCCGGAAAGTAAGTTCCGATCGGTCAAGAAATGGAAACCACTGTGAAAATCTAATAAAACATTGCAGACATGTCTTCTACAGTGTCACTAGTATGCCTGTGGGTTACATCACTTTGCTCTTTTCGGTTCTGAACGCATGGTGAGCACATAAAGATGCGCAGAAAAGTGTGTCTCCAGCCAAGTGTGAGGTCCTGGCGAGAGATTTCGCCTGAAGTTATGCAGTCCACATTACAGAACTGTCATACGGTTCCCACTTTGTGACAATTCTCGGTTACAAGCAGCAGGGGCAATGAAAATGCTCCTGCAGCGGTTTCGATGGGAAGTGTTTGATCACCTGCACTACAACCCGTAAATGTTTCCCTCTATTTTTCATCTCTGCTCACATTAACTACTGGCTATGAAGACAACATTGTCGCACAGACAACGAGCTATAGATGAGCGTAGAGAATTGGCGGGAAGCACAGGTGGCTGCCTTCTATTACGAGGGTATTGTAAAGTTCGTACAACGCTACGACAAATGTCTAAGTCGGAGTGTTGACTATGTTGAGCAGTGACTGCAAGCTGTAGCTAACTGTTACAGATAAAATATTTCTGATTTTCAAAGTGGTTTCCATTTCCGGATATCCCTCGTAATTCGATTGCGTGGAAGAATCAGCAATTCTTAACAATCGTAGTATTCATCTTGCCATCATTGAACAATCAAACTTCCAAAAGCCATTCACTCCGCTCCACGAACTGCGAATTTGTATGTGATAATTCATCATTGCATCCAGGTGAGCTAGTGATCCTTCAGCACAGCGTAGAAAATTTTTTCTGTGGTCGTCGTGCTAAAGGTTTTCAGAGGTGGCAGTAGTTTCTTGAGATCAACGTGAAATGAGACTGAACTTCATCAAGTATGTGTGTGGTGTGAGTGATCAACAGTTAAACTATATCGACGGATTATGCAGTTAATTATTTCGCTCAGAATTAAAAATCGATATCTGCATCTTCATATCAACTCAGAGTCTTATCTTTGGACATACAGTATAATTAATCGTGATTCGCGACAATGACTGCTATCACTTAAAAAGTCGAGTTTATACTCAAGAATTACTTCATAGTTCAAACCTGTTAACTGTCAGTACCAGTTAATGAACTGTTTATTCAAGCCTTGAAATATCCAGCTAATTCGAACTTCATAATTTTCTCGGCGTTCAATGGTGTGGTCTATTTGAGTGTGATCAAACAAAACCACGTAGCCATAAGCACCAAATGCACTCTGTTATAGATACAAACGGATCAGTTGCTTAATAACGTTGCTTAATAACAAACTAACAAATAAACAAACACATCCATCCACACATTTTTCGTTAGAGATACTTTACTTATATACAGTACTTTACTTCTGTATGAGTGCCTGATGTCTATTCTTTCGGGAACATGCGAAAGACCAGACACCACATGGAATCTGCTGCTGTGATACATATTATGTAAACTGATGGTGGAGGGACGTAGATAGGAAAGGAAATGGAAGGAACTAATGATACCAGCTGCGGAATCAGTGCCGACGCACTCATATACAACTGATCCGCCTCGGTCCATCACCTCCAGTGCAGTGCGGATGCACATTTACACTCGACCTTTAGCGCGAGTGGAGGGCGCGGACGGAGACTGTAGACGGATGGCGCTAAGTGGAAATGTGAGCGAGCTAGGGAACATGCCGAGGTAGTCGGCGCATTTGCCACAAACACTTTGTCCAGGTGGCGCAGTGACTAATGCAGTTGCCTGGCATGCAGGAGATTCTGGGTTCAGATGCCGACCTGGCGCACATTGACCCTCGCCGCCGCTGATTCTGCGTGGAGTCCCGACGCAGCTGATATCCTTGGTTCATATCCTTTCCTCCCTCCTCCTCCTCCTCCAAATTCAGTTTACATAGTAATACTTCGCTTTTGTTTAAGATTAGAAGAAGCTCAGACTCCTAGACGAAAAAGTGTCAGCAGAGGAACTAATTATTAAACTCAGTGTAAAAGCAAATGTGTAGATTTAATAGTTAACTGTATTATCAACAGTGGGTTCAGTAACCTGTTGACCTTACAGGGACAATGCTCATCAGAGGATAACTATTCAAGAAAGGCATGGGGTTTAGTAGAACTGAGGCAGTTCATAGAACCTTCTTAAAACACGAAGATAAACGTTATCCATTTAAAGTAAAAACAAGCTGCCGCAATCACCACGGTGGAATGGCAGCATTCAACTGCGGGACCGTAGAACGCATTCCTAGCTTGAGTGTTATGATGTTCTAGACGGAAAAGTGGCTTCATTCAAACAATCAGCAAGGAACATAGGCCTACTATTTATATGAAATGAAGCACACTTAATTCACCCGCCACGTTATTTTGTAAACTGTAGATGAAATGAAGTAGATTCCGTCTTTCCGGATACCCGAAGCCGTTCGATACTATAAAGCACTATCGACTTATGATATATGATCATGCAGAGAATCGTTACGCATGCATTTCGGATAGCCCTTGGGCTAGGGACCATTTGTATTCATACACCCAACAAAAGAATCAGCTTACGTAGCAATATTACAGTACTGGGTCAAAGTTTGATTACCCACTTCCTCCATTTTAGGCAAATATAGCAAATCGGTTGGTTCTTTGAGCTTTGGTGCAAAGCACCATTTAGTTCATGATCGGTTCCTGAGAAAACCTTGAAGAGCTAGGCTTTTGCATCTTCCGTTTCCAAAAATATGTATCCGTTATCGAGAAGCACCCCTAAAACATGGCTAATGGGAATCAAAACCGACCCGCAGATGGCTGTAATTTTTAAGATATATTGCTAAGAAGCTGATCTCGCAGAAAATAGAAAATTTTCCGGATATCTTCCCCCATTTCCAGATGCAAAGGTTCAAAGTTACCCTACTTGTCCAAGTAAAATCCGGTGTTAGGCGAAAATGTAGTTTATAAAGCAACGTAGCACGGAGAAATATGCTTTAAAGTGTCTCGGTTATCATTAGAAGGCTTCTGGGAACTCCATATTGTAATACTGAACCACATTCAAAATATTTCTGTACGTAAAATCCGGTCTGAGGTGTAAAATTAGTTTTGCATTATTTCAGTTTCAAGTAACTGAACAGGCAAAGTTTTATTGACCCACAAAACATGAGACGCCCTTCAGTATCACGGAAAAGAAGGAAATCAGCGCAAAAGACTAATATGCTCCTGTTGCTTCAGGCTTTCCCGACGGACATGTTGTATATATGGTTCTCGGGCGAGACGTCGGATGTCATAGTGAAAACTCCACAATATTTCGTCAGCGCAACTGGCCGACGTCTTCAGGTGCGACGAACACACTGCTAAGGCAGGTTTTTTTTTTTTTCTTTATTGTGATTTTAACACCTGATACAAAGGCGGGCTGGCAGCAGCACAATACGCCGCTCTTCAGCCTTGAGTGTTACAACAAGTAGTACATAAAGGTGGCACAGAGTAGACAGTAAAAACGGTGGGCAAAAAATGAAGACACTAAAAATCGATAAAACATGTAGCCGTTCACGCTAGACGAGAAACATCACTAACACTGGGCGACACGATGCACAGAACATGGATGATGGCGACGGCACGTGAACGATGGGGGCGTGACGGCGAACAACGCTACACACAAACGAAGGCACACACACGAAACACTGACGGCGATGATCCCCGGCGCGCGAATGTTCACTGAGCGTGTACGAGTCCGGGGACCTGCCAAGAGAGGAGGTGGAGGAGGAGGAATGGGAAGGGGAATGGGAGAGGGGGGAGCAGAGATGCCTTGGGCAAAGGAGAGAGGGGGAGGGAGGAAGGGGGAGGGAAGCCCGGTGGAGAGGGGAGGAGGGAGGGGGAAAGGAAAGAGGAGGGAAGGGAAGGGAGGGAGGGAGGGCTAAGGCAGGACCAGGGCTCCCCATTTATGCCAGTTTTAGGCAGGAAGTGCGCATGCGTGAAGGCGCCAAATTCGATGGCCAATAGAGACGATATCAACTGATAGCTGGAAGGACAGTAACGCCACCTACAGGATGAAGAACCAAATACTTCGGCGCACGCGTGGAGGCTGCCGCCGCTGCTCTGCGCTGCCATCGGCAGCCCCAGCGACCTCTGTCGGAAGCCGCAAGCAGTACAGCGCTTCCACGTAGGCGCCTTGATTACCCTCCCGTTGTCAACAGAATATTTATGTTGCTGGCGAATCGTCGTCCGTCTTATGACCAAAAGTATTCCTCTCTGCTCGAAGCGACTTCAATATGGCCAGTGCTGGATCCCATGCTGAACTAAGCTGAAAGCCCGTGTCTCTGTTTACAAGATTCGTCGAGCTACGTATTTTCACTGCTTCCTTAATAACACTGTCCCAGTACGAACTCGTTGATGCGAGAATTTTTGTATGTAGGTAATTCATAGAATGGCCTGTACTGAGACAATGCTCGGCCACTGCAGACTTTTCTGGTTGCTCCAGACGAGTGTAGCGTCGATGTTCAGTGCATCTCTCTTCTACAGTGCGACAAGTCTGTCCGATGTACGACATGCCGCAGCTACAAGGAATCTCGCACCGGGTCTTCGTAGGCCAAGGCTGTCCTTAGATGAGCCCAAGAGAGCTCTGCGAGCTCGGCGAGAACTGGACTTCGTATCCAGAGAGCTCATGGAACTTCATTTGAAGATATCGTCAAGACTGTCAGCTGATTCTTGGACGTGGGTTGACAGCGCTACTTGGGCGTTCTCAGACTGGAAACGACAACAAGACGCAGCACGTCAAATTGATAAGTTTTATCCCTTCAGGGACCGTTTACCACAAGAAGAGAACAACGGGGTTCGTAGACGAACTGTATACAATCTAGCGGACAAACCTTTGCCTGCCGCGACGGTATCGTTCCTGGAGAAAGGATTGAACTTCGCACCCACTCCGAGGACACCACCTGTTCTGGACATCATTAGCTCCGTCGAACAAAGTATTCCTAAAACTTCCCAGGGAATCTGCCGAGGAGATCCGGCGGGAGACTTGCCGTGCTCTGACACGGGCTCAAGTGCCTAAGAACAATCTGACAGCTGCAGAGAGGTCAGTGGTTCGATCCCTATGAGAAGATCCTGATATTGTGATTTTGCCGGCGGATAAGGGAAATGCGACTGTTATCCTCTCCACGTCGATGTATCTGAGCAAGATGCACCAGCTTCTGGACGACTCTGCATATCGCACACTAAATAAGGACCCCACAGCAAAAATTCAGCGGAAAACTTTGGAGCTCCTCAAAAACAGCACGATCTCCGATGTGGTTGCTAAGAGACTACGTACACAGGCGCCCGTACCTCCCAGGCTATACGGATTGCCAAAAATTCACAAGGATAATGTGCCACTGCGGCCTATTGTGAGTAATGTCGGGGCACCAAGGTATAATCTCGCGAAACATCTGGCAGCGCAATTGAGCCCTTTAGTAGGAAAGTGTAAGCATCATATACGTAACTCACAAGACTTTATTCGTCGGCTCAAGAACTTACGACTCGCACCATCAGATATACTCGTGAGTTTTGACGTAGCCTCACTTTTTACTCGTGTACCATTGCAGGAATCGTTGTTGCTCATTAGAGAGAAGCTGGATGGGGAACTTTTAGAGTTATTCCAACATGTGCTTACCTCGACATATTTTTTATTTAATGGACAATACTTTGAACAGTCTGATGGCGTCGCAATGGGTAGTCCCCTGTCACCCATTGTGGCTAATCTTTTCATGGAAGACTTCGAGGAGAGAGCGCTCCAGACGTCGGCTTTGAAACCTACGTGTTTTTGGCGATATGTGGACGACACCTTTGTTATCTGGCCTCACGGCATTGCGTCGCTGAATGTTTTTCTTGAGCATCTTAACTCGCTTCATCCCAACATCAAGTTCACGATGGAGATGGAGAAAAACGGCGAACATCCATTCCTGGACGTGTTGGTACGGAGAAAAGAAGATGGCACGTTAGGTCACTCAGTGTACCGTAAACCAACACACAAGGACTTATACTTACAGGCCACCAGCTGTCACCATCCTTCGCAACGAAGTGGCGTACTGAGGACGTTGGTCCACAGAGCACGAGCCATATCAGACTCAGACAGCTTATCCAATGAGCTACTCCATCTGCGTACCATTTTCCAACGAAACGGATACTCCGAACGAGAGATTCGCCGTGCCTTACAACCAAAGCGGGTTACCCAACGTGAGGAAGTGGAAGAAGGCGAAGAACAAAGGGGAATGGTCATTTTGCCATACATCGGCGGTGTCTCTTCAAAAATAGGAAGACTATTGAAGAGGCATAAAGTTAAATGTGTTTTTCGTCCGCCGGCAAAACTCAGAGCTCTCTTGGGCTCATCTAAGGACAGCCTTGGCCTAAGAACACCCGGTGTTTACGAGATTCCTTGTAGCTGCGGCATGTCGTACATCGGACAAACTTGTCGCACTGTAGAAGAGAGATGCACTGAACATCGACGCTACACTCGTCTGGAGCAACCAGAAAAGTCTGCAGTGGCCGAGCATTGTCTCAGTACAGGCCATTCTATGAATTACCTACATACAAAAATTCTCGCATCAACGAGTTCGTACTGGGACAGTGTTATTAAGGAAGCAGTGGAAATACGTAGCTCGACGAATCTTGTAAACAGAGACACGGGCTTTCAGCTTAGTTCAGCATGGGATCCAGCACTGGCCATATTGAAGTCGCTTCGAGCAGAGAGGAATACTTTTGGTCATAAGACGGACGACGATTCGACAGCAACATAAATATTCTGTTGACAACGGGAGGATAATCGAGGCG
This sequence comes from Schistocerca serialis cubense, assembly GCF_023864345.2. Taxonomy (NCBI): domain Eukaryota; kingdom Metazoa; phylum Arthropoda; class Insecta; order Orthoptera; family Acrididae; genus Schistocerca; species Schistocerca serialis. Next base: position 242,482,010 of record NC_064641.1, on the reverse strand, counting down.
CCTACGTGGACGCGCTGTACTGCTTGCGGCTTCCGACAGAGGTCGCTGGGTCTGCCGATGGCAGCGCAGAGCAGCGGCGGCAGCCTCCACGCGTGCGCCGAAGTATTTGGTTCTTCATCCTGTAGGTGGCGTTACTGTCCTTCCAGCTATCAGTTGATATCGTCGCTTTTGGCCATCGAATTTGGCGCCTCCACGCATGCGCACTTCCTGCCTAAAACTGGCATAAATGGGGAGCCCTGGTCCTGCCTTAGCATCAGAGGGTTGGATCCCCTCAGTCGACGACGTCAGGTTGCAAAGCCTGGGCTACTCTCAGGTTGTAATCTCCGTCTTCGGCGGTTGTGTCTGTCTGCCTGTCTGTCTGTCTGCCTGCCCGTCGCTTCCTGCTGTCGCTGTTCGTCCGTCTGTCCGCCTGCCTGCTCGCTGTCCGCCGCCGCCGCTGCTGCCTGCTGTCCGTCCGTCCGTCCGTCTGCCTGTTCGCCGCCGTCTGCTGTCCGTCCGTCCGTCTGTTCGTCACCGCCGCCGCCGCCGCCACCTGGTCGCCGCCGTCCTGACCCTGGTCTACGGCCGTCTTCGTCTTCATCCGTCTTCGTCTTTGTCTGTCCCCAGTTTCTGTCCTTTCCTCTTCGTTCTGTTCGTTATTGTTTCTCTCTACCGTCATGTCCGCCCCCACCACCACTGCCACCGCTACCACCACCGCCATAGTTTATACTTCCCCTTCCGCCGCCTCCACCACTATAACTTGGTGTGCCCAGTCCCACCCCCCTCCTTCCATCCCACCTCTCCTCACTCTCCCTTCACCCTCTATCTTTGTCGCCCCCTCTCCCGCTTCTTCCTCTCGCTCCGCTTGTTCTGATCCTATCCCCCCACTCCCCCAGCCTGTCACTGCAGCTCCGGCTCGGGTGGTGGCCCGTCGGGCCACTGTCCACGCCCAGCTATCCCCGTCACCTTCGCCATCACCGCCGCAACTGCCACCATCATCGTCATCGTCGCTGTCGCCTTCGCCTTCACCGTCACCATCACCATCTCCGGCGCCGACTCCGGCCCCGGGACCTGCCCCTACCCGCCACATTCCCGTTGTTCCCATCCCCCACACCTCCTCCACCGCCGTCAAGCGCCCCAGTGGCACCCCTGCCTCCTCTGCTTCCCAAAAGGCTCCGCCTCGTCCTCCTTCCCCCACCCATGATGCCATGGATGTCTCCCTGCCTGTCCCTGCCCCCTCATCCTCCTCCTCTACCCCCTCCTCCTACCGCTACCTCCTCTCCCGTCCTGATCCCTCTCTCCTTGAAGCCCGGAACCTCACCCTCTTCCATTGCCAGCATTGTCCTGGTGCCCCCATCTCCCTCCTCACTCCTCGCCATGATTCGGTCCTCATCTCCTCCCCCAGCCCAACCCTCCACACATACCTCCTTTCCCGCATCCCTGTCACCAGCTTTGGCCCTCATGCCTCTCTCACCCCTGCTCCTTCACCACCTCCCTCCCGCCAACCCCAACCTCCGTGTCGCCCGCCAACTCTCACCGCCGTGATCACTCGGCTTAGTCCAGTGATCACGGAACAGGAGGTGTTGGCGGAGCTCAAGGTGCATCCCCATCTGGAGGTGCGTGCGGTTCGCCGCATACATAACGCTACCGGCCCCACCCGCCTTATGCGGGTTTTTTCTGAGCACGCCCCCTCTATTGACCGTCTCCTGAAGGAGGGTGCCCTCCTTTTTAACCACTGGTACAAGGTCGACCCCTCCCGTTCCCCTCCTCAATCCCTGCGCTGCCAGAGGTGTCTGCGCTATAACGCGCACCCCACTGCTGAGTGCCGCGAGGCCCCCACCTGCCCGCATTGTCGGCAAGCGCACTTCCTCAGGCAGTGCCCTAACCTCCAATCCCCTCCTTCCTGCAATACCTGCAATCTCCCCCATCCCACCTATTCCCAAAAGTGTAAAGCCCGACCCCCTCCAACCACTCCTGAACTCATCGTCCCTGTCCGTCCCCTGGACGCCCCCACCCCTCCTGGCAATTCCCTTCGTCCCCCCCCCCCCCTACTGCTGAAGACATCATAAGGTTCCTTACCATCGTCCTCCAGAATGTTCATCCCTTTCAGCGCCCCCACCCCCTCCAGCAGATCTCCCTTGCCGCCCATTCCATATTCCAACTCAAGATGTACGCCACCTACTCCAACAACCAGGCCCATTTCACCTTCTCCCGCCGTGACACCCTCGTCTAAATCCCTATCATGGCGCGACAGCAACGTATCCTTTTCAACAACATCCGCTCCCTACCCGCCAACAGGAACCTCTTCCTGCACACCCTTGCCACCCACCGTGTGGATGCCTTCCTCCTTAATGAAGCCTTCCTCCAACCCCACCACACCATTCACAGTTCGCCCTACCTCCTCCACCGCTCCGATAATCCCCTCCCAATTGCGCGTGGCGGAGTTGCCATTGGTCATCACCGCCAGATCCCTGTACGGCTCCAACCTCTCCTTCCCGACCCCACCGAACACCTGATCCTTAGTCTCTTCTTCCCCGGCCTTACCGTTACCTGCGCCACCATCTATGTCCGCCCCAACGCTCCTATTCCCTTCGCCTTCCTCTCCCACATCGATCGTACCTTTTCCTCCTACGTGATCGCCGCCGACCTCAACATCCATAGTCGTTCCGCTGCCCAGTTACGGCGGTGGCATCGGTTCCTCTCCACCCTTCAAGGCGACCTGGTCCCCATCCCCCAGCATACCCGTCCCGAATCCAACTCCACTCCTGATGTTATCCTCTCCTCCCCCAACCTCCTTGGCCGCATAACGGTGGATGTCCTGGAGCCTATTGGTAGCGACCATCTCCCTGTCCTCCTCACTGTTTCAGACGGTCGTCGCCCTCACCCCGACCCTCGTACTGACCCTCCCCCTAAGTTTGTCCACGACTATTCCCGTGCCGACTGGAATGCCTACCGGGATACCCTTTCCACCCAGGTCGATAGCCACCCCTTCCCCTACCACCACCCTGACGATGTCACCCATGCCGCCTCCTTTCTCCAGCAGACCTTGTCTGAGGCCGTGGGGGCCCACGTCCCTACTGTCGCCATCCACCCCCACCGTCCTACCTTACCCCCACAGGCTGTTCTCCTCCTCCGTGAATCCCGTCGTCTCTACCGTGCCTTCCTCCGCACGCGTGACCCGGACACACTACGACGCCACCGGCAACTCCAGCGACACATTTGTAATTTGCTCGCGGCTAAGAAACGCCGGGACTGGCGACAGACATGCACCCGTTTAAATGCTACCCTGCCAATCAACTCGTCCAAGTTCTGGTCGGCCTTCCGTCGCCTTACCGGAACTAAACCTTCCCCCTATTATCCTCTTCTCCATGATGATCACCCTTTCCCTGACACCCATAGTAAGGCCAATCACTTTGCCTCCTACCTCTCCGATGTCTTTTCCATCCCCGATGATCCCCAGTTCGATTACTCCCTCTTCCCGGATGTCCGCGATCGAACTGACACCTCCGTCCCTCCCCTCACCCCGGGTTTCCAGTACTCGGACAATATTGCACACACAGAACTCAATGCCCCTATCACTACACAGGATCTCATTGCTACACTCCGCACAAAACGCAACACCGCTCCTGGTCACGATCGTGTCACCTACCGTCACCTTCGTGAAGCTCCTGTCTCTTTCCTCTCCACCCTGGCCAGGCTCTACACTGTAGTCCTGTCCACCGGTTACTACCCCAACCTGTGGAAAACCTCCCGTATCCTCATGTTCCTAAAACCTGGCAAACCGCCGTCTGCCGTCTCCTCCTACCGTCCCATCTGCCTTACCTCGGTCTTCAGCAAGGTACTGGAATCAATCCTCACCTGACGCATCCACCAGCATCTCCGCCAGCACCGCCTCCTTCCCGTTACCCAGTGTGGCTTTCGAACGTCCTTCTCTTCTGACGACCTTCTCCTTCACCTCACTCATCTCCTTTCTGAACAGCTTAATTCCCGTCGCTCCGCAATCTTCCTCTCCCTGGACCTCGAACGTGCATATGACCGCGTATGGCATTCCGGTCTCCTCTTCAAGCTCCAAACCTTCGCCCTTCCCATTAACTACGTCCGTCTGATCGGCTCCTTTCTCTCCCGCCGTCCTTCCTATGTCACCATCCATAACACGGATTCCTACACCTTTTTCCCCTCCGCCGGTGTGCCCCAAGGCTCCGTCCTCTCCCCCCTCCTGTATCTTTTGTACACGGCGGACATGCCGCCGCCGTCACCCCCCGTCCACCTTCTCCAGTTTGCCGATGACACCGCCTTCCTTGCCCTTGCCCCCACCCTGCAACGCTCCCAATGCCTTCTCCAATCCCATCTTGACCGATTCACCGCTTGGTGTAACCAGTGGTTGCTCAAGGTCAATCCTTCGAAAACTCAGGCGATCATTGTAGGCAAAACCACCCCTTCCTTCCGTCCCCTTGATTTCTATCTCACCGTCTATGGCCGTCCCATCGCCCTCACTCCCACCCTTAAGTACCTTGGCATCACCCTCGACCGTCGCCTCTCCTGGACTCCCCATCTCCGTACAATCCAAGCCAAGGCACGTTCCCGACTCCGTCTCCTCAAGCTCCTTTCCGGCCGTATGTGGGGTCTGGACCCTTCCACAATCCTCCACACCTATAAATCCCTCATCCGCCCTATCCTTTGTTATGCCCATCCAGCCTGGATCTCCGCCCCCCCCTACCTTTTATAAATCCCTCCAAATGCTTGAACGCCATGCTCTCCGCCTCGCCTATCGCATCCGTCTCCCCTCCCCCACGTGGATCCTGTATGATCTCATCCCCTTCCCCCACCTCCTCCTTTTCCTTGAAAGGATACGGATCCTGTACACCTCCCGTAAACTTGATCCTCCTCACCCGCTCGTATCCCCGATCCTCTCCCATCCCCGCCCGCTGCCGAGCCTGTATTCCCACGTCCCGCCCGGTTTCCATCTCTCCACCCTCCTTACTCTCTCCCAAGGTGGCTTCCGCCAGCTCCCCCTCCCTGATGATGTCCTCCTCCCCTCCATCTACCCCTCCTATCAACTTTGACCCTGCCCCACCCCCCACTTCCGGTGTCCTTTCCTTTAGGCACCCTCCCTCCCTCCCTTCTCTTCCCTTCCCTCCCTTTCTCTTTCCTCTTCCCCCGTCCCCTCCCTCCACCCCTCTTCCCCCCGGGCTTCCCCTCGCCCTTCCTCCCTCCCCCCTTTCTCCCCTGCCCGTGGCATCTCTGCTCTCCCCTCTCCCTCTCCCACTCCCCTTCCTCCTCCTCCTCTCTTGGCAGGTCCCCGGACTCGCACACGCATAGTGAACATTCGCGCGCCGGAGATCATCGCCCTCGGTTTAGTGTCTGTGCCGTCGTGTTTGTGCATCAGTGTTTTTCGCCGTCCGCGCTCCTTCGTTCACATGTGTCGTCTAACTCGTCAGTGTTTGTGCATAGTGCCGACAGTTTTCTTGTTTGTTTCGTCGAGTGTGAACGGCTTCATGTTTTTTTAATTATTGTATCTACTGTTTTTTAAGCCGCCAGTCTGTTACTTTTCTGTCTCCATTTCACTTTTATTGTACTACTTATGGCTGAAGAGCGGAGTACACTTTTCCGCTGCCAGCCCACCTTGTATGGGGTGTTCAAATTACAATAAAGAAAAAAAAAAAAAAACCTGCCTTAGCAGTGTGTTCGTCGCACCTGAAGATGTCGGCCAGTTGCGCTGACGAAATATTGTGGAGTTTTCACTAAGACATCCAAGGTCTCGCCCGAGAACCGTATATACTATAATATGCTCCTGTTTTAAAAGACTTTTGACTGAAAAGTGAGGAACCAGCTGCCACATTCTACGTTAATCAGCATATTTATACCTTTTCACAAAATTTTGACATGGGATCATGTGGGCCCTTTGTTTTGCTTAGAGAGAAGGGGACATTGGCTGTAGGAAAGAGAAAGAAAAGTAATAAATATAGGAAGATGGTAGACAGTGTTTATGGTACTGAAAGAGCAAAGCAGAACATGGCATTGTGAGAGAAAGAGGGCCGCAGTGGTATAGAATATAGTTGACAGTGAAAGAACAGTGATAGGAAAAGAGTGAAGGAGACAGCGACAGTGGGAAAGGAATAAAGAGGAGAAAGTGGTAGTCGTGAGAGCCACTGATAATAGACAGAGTCTATGACGATCACAACGAGGAAAAGTGATAAAGTGACAGTGAGAAGTGACAGCAGCAGTGAGAAGGAATGAATGAGATAGAAGCAGTCAGTGAGAGCTGGAGGGAGACAGTAACAGTGAGAGGACAATGTACGATACTGTTGTCAACGGGGAAGTATTGCCGATGGATATTCGAAAGGAAATCTAAAGCGACTTGAGGACAATCTTTCCAATTATCTTAAAGGATTGTAGTTCTGTTCATGTGGGACAAGCCAAATAACAAAACCAAAGAACCGTATAGCACACGTTACAAGACAGGCGAAAAATTCTGGAGCCCCTCAGGTAGTCTAAGTATTTAGGAGTAGCGATATAGATAGGGCCGAACGCGTAAAATCAGAATAGAGAGGATTGATGGAAGACGTAGATTTCTTCCTGATTCTGTCTGTGAACACAGGGAGACACTTTTACGAACAATTGTAGTTGACACTCCAGCATTTGTAGTACTTATCAGGTAGGCGTCATATGAGAAGTCGAACTATTCGTAACATGTTAACACAGCGAAACTGTGCAAGAGATCCTGAAGGAAGTGAAATGGGAATCCTTGGATGGAAGGTAACGGTCCCGCGGGAACCTGATGGTATTCGAGAATGACTGTGCGACAGCCATGCTGCTTCCGTCGTACACAAAGAGCAGGTATCATGGGAAAAATAGAAACGCTAGGCCTCATACCGAGACACATACACTGTCGTTTTGCCCTCTCTGCGAGTGAACTGGTGATATCGTACTCGCTACCACGCACTGAATCGTGACTTGCTTGCTGTATACACAGCTGCAGATTAAGATAACCCCGGAGATCTTTAAAGTAGAATAACCTTATGAATCTTGTTCTGAACAAAGCAAAAGACAGAGAGATTCAAAAGAAGAAGAATAAATAAGTAACTCAAATACGATCGTGGCCTCTTGCGAAAGTCTCGCTGGGCCGACTTACGCGTAATAACGATCAATGCTGGTTCCCTACCGCGTGGAATTCATGAGGCCGACACTGACAATTTTAAGAAAAATCTGCGTATATTCTCTTGGATTATCTAACCATTTCTAGAGCCTCTCATTGTCAGTCGTTGTCGGAAAAGGGTTGCCTTTGTCTTAAGAATTCGAGATCACATCTGACAACTCAAGACACAACGTACTACTCGTACTTAATAATCTGCATACGCTGGTGAGCCGTGGTGGCTCCATTTCATCATTTCTTCCCCCTGCAGTTGCAGCGCCCCGTTAGGTGGCGTGAGTTGTCTTCAGTTTACTGTGTGTTATCGCTGGCGCGGAGTCCTGTAAACAAGCCAGAGCGTTTGCTGTGGAGATTGTCCGGCTACGTGGCGAGAGGACAGTGTACCGTTAGTGTTCAAAATGTCAAATGTGAGGTCATCGGATCCTAGTCCGCCCCCGGTAGCTGAGTGGTCAGCGCGACAGAATGTCAATCCTAAGGGCCCGGGTTCCATTCCCGGCTGGGTCGGAGGTTCTATCCGCTCAGGGATTGGTTGTCGTGTTGTCCTAATCATCATCATTTCATACCCATCGACGTGCAAGTCACCGAAGTGGCGTCAAATCGAAAGACTTGCACTCGGCGAACGGTCTATCCGATGAGAGACCCTAGTCACAAGAAATCTCCATTTATCGGTCCCTAGACTTACACACTACCTAAACTAACTTATACTAAGAACAACACACACACCCATGCCCGAGGGAGGACTCGAACCTCCGGCGGGAGGCGCCTACCGGTAGTGACTGTATCGCAGTTTTCATCACGCCCTTCGGTGTGCTTCAGCTGAATTTTCTTCCCTCAAGTCTATGCTGTGTGTCTTTGAATGCCCGCGTTTTGCATTGAGCTGAAATTATGAAATAACGACTTCTTGGTGTAGCAATGCTCTTAGGTTTATGAGTTGTGGATCCCTTGTTCGGGGCGACGCCTGAACGTGGGGACCTGTTGCTGTTACACACCGGCACAGTATTTTTCTGGATTGTTTGTGGCTGCCCCACATACCTTAGTGGTGCTGTTCGTGTTGGTTTATTTACCTTACGCTCTTATTTACAAATTCTTATGTTAAACTTTTCCGCCAAATATTTTACATCTTTCCTAAAATGGATAATATTTCTCTATTTGTGATTAACTTTCAGTTTTTCTATATCACATTATTTAAGCCTGTACTTATTGTGCTAATATTTGCAAACTTTGAGCTTACCTTCTCCAGTGGTCAATATTTGAGATGTTTTTCTAATTATTTTGCCATCACTTCCGTATTGTATTCATTTCATGCATGCAAATGAAAATCTTGCTGGATCGTAACTGTTGGCACTTAACTTGCATGGTTGGTCTGTTCTGAAAATTGAATGTTTGGACTTGTGACTTGTAATTAATAATCACAGCTGCAGATGTTCCTTTCAAAGGATAATCTGACTAATACTTAAAGTCATTTTATTTTTTAAACGATTTTAATAGACGTAAGTGGTGATTTGTTCTGAAAGTTTCGGCAGAGTAATTCTTTTAGTTATTCTAAGGCAAAAGTGCTTCATTATCTTGCAAGTTTGTATTCATTGCCGGCCGCGGTGGCCGTGCGGTTCTAGGCTCTTCAGTACGGAACCACGTGACTGCTACGGTCGCAGGTTCGAATCCTCCCTCGGGCATGGATGTGTGTGTAGTCCTTAGCTTAGTTAGGTTTCAATAGTTCTAAGTTCTAGGGGTCTGATGACATCAGATGTTAAGTCCCATAGTGCTCAGAGCCATTTGCACCTTTTTTGTATTCATTACTAGTTCCTTAGTTGTGGCTGGGGGCCTTTGATCAGCTGCTTAAACCGTTTTTCTTTGCATTGTTAATATTGTAGTGTATTCTGTAAATAAATGTGAATTGACAAAGGAAAAGTGATGCGAATATCGTGGGTCCGCTCTTCCATGTGACCTTTTCCTTTCGCATGTTATGTAAGGGGATTTCAGTAGGTGTGGATGTTCCATGAGGCTTTTGGCTGTTATGATAATTCTAAATTTCATATTTCAGACACTGTTTACTAGCTATTTGATAGCACATTGTTGTAATGATTTCTCGTGTTGTAATGAAGTATATAATTCCCACATCTATCTTTGACTCTGCAACTTGCACGTACATTCCCTACTAGCTATGCAATGGAACACACAAGTGGTATCAGGAATCTACACTGCTGGCCACTATATTTACAAAGCCACTAACGGTGAGAAATAACGAAATTTTGCTTATAGTACATTTACAGAATAGAAGTGACAATACATAATTAAATTTGCAGGTGATGTGGGAATATGCAGGACGCGAAATTTACAAATTTCGCAGGAACAATCATTCTAATCCGGTTGAACGTCTCCTTAAACTCCGGATGGTTGACAGCATATGGGAACGTCATTCCCGCCGCTCCAGTTCTATGCCAGAGTTCATCAGAAGTAGTCGCCCGTGACTGATGACGTGTCTATCTGTCGATAACTAATGAGCAGATGTTTTCAATGCTTGAGAGGTAATGGAGGCCAGGACAGGCCAGGGCAGTAACTGAACCATCTCTCTATGGAGATAGTTCAGGACAGCATGGGCATAATGATGTCTTGTGGTATCTTGTTGGAGTAAGCAGTCGGAGGCCCCGAACAAGACCTCCAAAATAGGGCACATCTTACAGCTTTACCGCTTCAGAAATGTAGTCTCTCCTGTCCATATAACCGTGTAGCGTCTCCTGGCCAGTCGTCATAAAAAGCGTGCGATAGAATTTTTTCCGTGTGTGTAAGACCAGTTGACATGTATCGATATAGCGCCACGCACACGGCGAAAGAGAAATAATTTAAACAAGAATAAACACGACCAAGTGAGACAATAAAGCAAGACTGAGTAAAAATTTCACGAATGTACTATGTGTGTATGTAGAACATTCATAATTATTTGACGTTTTATGCATTTTTTTAACTTTGAATCCATGACATATTATTATCTTTGAAAATTTTGTTAAATGAATTAGTGATTATGGTCTGTGCCTCCGATAAAATGGACAATTCAGTACATGTACAAACAGTAAAAATCATTGTAATAATCTCTTTGTTTTCTTTGGGGTTCGTTACGAGTAACACTCGCGTGTTAAACAAACGTATATGCTAGCCGTGGGTCTTTAGTTCATGAAGCTTGAGATCCACCATTAGGCGAGTTGTTGTGAAAAGGTGTGTAAATTTAAGGCATTTTTGTTTGAGTATATAGAGTTTTAGCAAATATGTTTTTAAAATAATTTGCAAAGTTGCCAGCCATTCGTCCCGTAAATAATTTAGACATTTTCAGCATTTAATTTAGCGGAATCTGCGAGGGCAACGGCCACAGACGCGGCACATTTAAAAAATATTTATTTCAGACATCGCAGTCAACTCGCCCGTAAAGCGAGGTTACATAATAATATTTAACATTTTCTTACAGCTTCCAGCAGTACCGGCAGACTATATCATATTATCCAGTGCATTTCTCACTTAGATTTGGTAGGTGCTGTGCGGCACGTTCTATGCGGCAAAAAATATAACGAATAACTGTTTTATGACTTTATCATTTACACATTTTGTGGCAAGGTCTGCTCTGTGAAACTAAAGCAATATTTTACATTTTTTCCCTGAGATTAAGAGAACGTGGGCTAGCCGCGCGCCTGTTCTAATTAACAGTATTCAAAAATCCACTGCATAACGTAACCAACATTCAGTGCTGTAACGATCCTATGAATTTCATTACTGACTTTTCTGAATACGATGAAAAGTAGTGAGTTCAGATACAATTGTCTTTCTTTCTTGATTACGTTACAGTAGCAAGTGAATGTTCCCCACATGATTATCCAGAGCAGATGTGGAAAAGCAATAATTTGATCCACGGTGTGCCACATTTATGAAAAAAGTGTTTATTCCCTCTCCCACTCCATAACCACAACCCAAATAAAATTAACTCCAGTAGTAAAAAAGTGAAAGGTGGAGTAGGGAGACGGAATAACCGGGATGCAATGTTGATGGTGTTTTGGACCTAACTGCATACTATGTAGCCAGGTGAGATACTGAGACCCTAGGCAGATTAACGAAACCTGGCAATTCGCATTTCTCTGAACTTTTAGACATCAATACCGCTATCGTGATGGTGTCAACAAAAACTAACCGTCTGAAAAGACGAGGAGGCGCCATTCCTGTACCGATTGTTGCCGTTTTGGGGAACCGCTGGCGCAGCAGCTCCCTCTCTGCAGTCGCGTCGCAGTAATGGTCGCGATGCTGGCAGTCCGTAATGCTCCAACCGCCGCCGCACTAACCGTGTGGACACGTTTCTTCCGGCAAATAGTGCCAATTTCTGACTTAAGATACGTGAAGCGTATGCAGTATCTTACAGTAGCGAGCAAGCTATATCTCTGGCCTCTCAGCTACCAGTCGCGTGTGAAGGCTGAGATCCAGCACGGCGTTGAGTATGTCCCGTTGGAACCCATCAACAGTTGTAACTTGATACCCTGATAAATGTATCTATTTGGCGTGTGCTGTTGGGAAGGTATTATTAGCTGTGTTCCAAGTTGTAAAAATTGGGCACCACAGACGACTGCTAGACAAGGTGGGTTGGAGTCCACAGCATCCTTCGAACAGCACCGATGCAGTTACCGGTGCTGAACTAGCAGCTTACCATCTGTGCCCATTGATCTTCGGTGACGGCCACACTGGTACAGTTGTAACTATAACTGAACGATGGAAGTAGCATTGGGGTTTAACGTCCCTATGTATTGTTTCTGAAGTTATTTTTGACACTTCTGTAACAGAATTTCTCCAAACTTTATTCTGATCAAGTGGAAATTTCTGACATCGTTAGCATAAAACACAATGCTTGAGTCTGGGAGGTTATGGGGTGGCAAGTAATAATTACAGTATGACTGCTTGGTCTCTAATTTATTAAGTTGAAATGTTTAATAGTTCTCTGTGATTCTTAGATACCGCATGCTTTTCCAAGAGCCTGAAAAATCAGCTCATCTAAATTGAAATAAACGTTATAACTCTCTAAAAGTATGCAAAGGTATCAGGAGCCACGATGATAAATGAGTCTACTGACTGGGTGTTGTGTGATGTCATTAGGTTAGTTAGGTTTAAGTGGTTCTAAATTCTAGGGGACTGATGACCATAGATGTTAAGTCCCATAGTGCTCAGAGCCATTTGAACCATTTTTTGAGTCTACTGTCGTTTGATGAAACAGAATATTATGATCAACTTTCACACGCACGAGAACAAGAATAAAATTCATTAAAGCTTTCTCAGCACTCGAAGCAGCTCTGAGATTATTTCTAGTCCGTGTTCCCATTTACAAAATGTTAACTGCTCGCCGTAAAAGTGGAGAATAATCTCGGACAATTTCCACGCGGTTTTCTATAATATAGCGGGCGGCACACAAAACAGAACATGGAGAACGATACACGGGCTCTCCATATAAATTCATAATCCAAGTGGAATCACTTTTACATAGTTTCACCAATTATACGCAATATATCATTCAAGCAGAACACAACAATGTCAGCCATTATTAACGCCATCCGAGGCATAAGCGGACGCACACTTTACAGTGTAACGTAGCTCATTCCCTTATGACTGACAACGATCGAGTACCCTTCTCAAATGCAGATACCTCGTCACTTATGTATGTTCTTTGCGGATGCCGAAGGAAACGCTTACTACAAAACTGCTTCTAGCATTGGCAACAGTGCCCAGCCAGCACTCTTAATGACTACAAAGTTATTTATATTGTTGTTAGTTGAAGACTAACTACATCCCAATTTTTCTACAAGTGTCTCCGTACTTTATTTATGTTCTATTAAATCCTTAGCCCAACAGCTCTTAAAATTTGAATTACGGAATTTTCCAAATGGAACCCATAATAGATGGTGGACCTACAATAGATGGTGGCAACTGAACTGTCTCTGATTTGTCTACTGCACCTTACGGATTTACAGTATGGTCTCGACACTTGGTACAGATTCATTGTTACATGTACCGAATATAAGTGATGCCGTCTTGGATTTCTAGCTTAATAACAAAGATTAGTTAACAAAACTCGTCTTACAAAATTATGTTTCATAATAAACTGAAACTAATTTCAGAAACTGAACTCCGTTACTTTAATATCATGTGCTTCTAATATTACGAAAAAAGTGGAATAATTCAAAAAGTAAAACATCTATCATGTATTTTTATGATAAACTGCATCTAATTCTAAAAGTAAAACTTTCTAGAATTAGAGTTAATATTTCTCTTCTCTTCGTGGTTTAAAAAAAGTAGATAATTAGCGAAACATATTGAGATTCACAACATTATACTTTTCATAGTCTTACATAATGTAATCACGATTCTAAACAACATTTAAACACTCAATTTTATATAACTACATGGTACAATCTCTATGTTAACGTCTCATAGTCTACATCAGGTGCTCTGTAGGACTGGCCTTCACTGAGCGACTGGGAAAAATGAATACTTTACTCATATCATTAGCGACGGCTTGCTTCCTCACAATGTGAACCACATCAGGATTGAATAAGTTTGGACAACGACTGTTGGTCTGGTAGACAGGCCACCCTCAATGTCGTTTTTAGGCAGTTTTCTACTCTCGTTTAAGCAGACATTGGGCTGGTCCTCAATTCTACCCAGAAAATACGGTGTGCAAACAAAACAAATGAAAATCTTATAATAGACTCCATCTGCTATCTCTTCATTTACATCAGTGCATTGGTATTACCAAGAATAGCAACTACGGCTGCCATAAAACACAGAATCTAGTATAGACGACTCATAGACAGCTTGCACAAACGACTTCCCAACCTTAGTTTAACAGACGATTGAGGCGTCAGGAAGAGCATCTGGTCAAGAACATTGAAATAAAATTAAAATGTATTTAGACACAGTCCAATTACAGACATTAGCAGCAAATGACCATTGAAGGAAATATCAATGGTGAAGTTGAAAATTTGTGCTAGTCTGGGATTCGAGCGCTGGTCTCCTGCTTACTAGGCCCATATATATATGTATATATATATGTGTGTGGGGGGTCTCTTCTTGGGACATGTCCGAAAAAACAGACAGTAAATTTGCCTAAGCGTGGAAATAGAGGACCATTTAGGACAGAGTAAGCTCTAGGTTAGAGAAAAGTGGGCACTTTTCTCAAAGACAGTCGCTCAAACTCAGCCAGACTCACCACAATTACCAATGAATGAATAACAGGCCGACTCAATGTTGAGAGAACCGTAATTGTATCTCTGCAGAATATACAATATAGACAGACAATCATTGAAAGACATCGAGTCTGTTGTGTGCACACTTTTTGCGTTTGATCAAAACTCCATTCACTGGCCTAGTTAGGCATACACACTCTATAACACTTTTAGATAGTCGTGAGAGTGAGAGTGAGAGTGAGAGAGAGAGAGAGAGAGAGAGAGAGAGAGGGAGGGAAGAGAGAGAGGGAAAAAGAGAGAGAGAGAGACAGAGACAGAGACAGACAGACAGGGAGAGAATAGATGCGAAAATGGTGTGCACAGAGACTGTGAGAGAAAGAATATATTGTCAACTCACTTTTAGTTATGACTCAACTATATTTTATGACACAATCATAATCGGTTTCGGACTTCGTTTATCATCTTCAGACGCTACGACAGGAAACAAGAGAAAATGCGATATTAACTCATATTTATGCACGCATATTTCGGAATTACTCTTAAATCTAAATATTTATTGTTAAAGTCAGTTTTATCCTTGTTCTTAAGTTCTTTTAATAGGAAGACCCCTGGTATCTTGGCCCTGCATTCTCCTGAACTCTAGGGGACCCAGGTGTTAATACTGGTTGAGACTTTTACTATGATGTAACTGGCTGTACACGTCACCCTCTCCACTTGTTATTTACCAATTCTTCATTATGTGTTTCGTAAATGGAAAAAGTTTTTACATTGGGCTACTAGTTCGTTATTTCTAGACCCCCATTGGCCGGTAGGCCTTTTAAACTATATGTATTATTGAATAGTATGGTTCAATGATAATGTTTATGATTAACAACCAGCTAACAAACTACTTAACTGCTAACAACCTACTAGACAAACAAACAGGGTTCTGAATAAATAAAGATAACAGATGACCTGAAGCTTGCCGTGGATGGACAAGAGGCGATTATTATTCGCTTGTTCGATTTCAGCAAAGCCTTTCACACTGTTAACTTCTATATATTATTTGCGAAACTTAGCAGCCTAAATATACCACCAAGTGCAGTGCAGCGGTTTTGCTCATGCGTCATAAAGTCATAAAGGAGGTAAGAAGTATCGGAAGTCCTCCAGACTCGGTATCAGCTCCTATACTTTTTCGTTGTATGTCAATGACATATCATCAGTTTTGTCCTACTGAAATTACCACACGTATGCTGATGACATCAAATTTTATCTAAGTGAAAAACCAATGAACATAAGACAGTTATTGAGAATTTACTTACTGATCTGCGAGCACGATCAAAATGGGCACAGAGTATAGCGTTAAACCCCAACCCATCCAAAACTCAAGTGACAATGGCTGGTGCTTCTAGGCTCATTATCCGGAAATATCGGGAATTCCTACCGTCTTTAATTTTAAATGGAACAAATATCAACTTCCCTCCCTCAGCAGAGTGTCTAGGAGTAAATAATAAATGAAAGTATAATTCGGACTGTGCTCAAAAACCTCTTCCGTCTCGATGTGAAAAAGAAGCATGTACAAACACTTATACTTTGTTACTGATTACAGCGATGGTATCGTGCAAAGTGTTTCTCATGGAAGCTCACAGCACCTGCATCTGGTTATGAACACTTGTATCCATTTATCTGTGACGATCGACTCTTTGATCATATTTCACCATCATATGCATAGCTATCCGGGCTGCGTGCAGACAAGCACAGAGATTTCCGCACCCTCTTCTGTACTGTCGTAACAAGTTACACTATCCCTTAACGCTCTTGTCTGAACAACATGGCAGAAACACCCATCCCCATCAGAGCAAAATGCTTTCTGCCCTTTCTATTGCTCAGTCATATTCACGAAATTCTTTTCAGTAGCAGAAGCCGACTCATGACTAACCGCCCTCATTCTATCAGAGAATGAATAACGTTTCCAGTTTCGAAAGATAGTTAATGAGATATCTACATCTACATCCATACTCCCCAAGCCACCTGACGGTGTGTGGCGGAGGGTACTTCGAGTACCTGGAGCGGTTCTCCCTTCTGTTCCAGTCTCGTAGTGTTCGTGGAAAGAAAGATTGTCGATATGCCTCTGTGTGGGCTCTAATCTCTCTGATTTTATTCTCATGGTCTCTTCGCGAGGTATACGTGGGAGGGAGCAATATGCTGCTTGACTCCTCGGTGAAGTTATGTTCTCGAAGCTTCAACAAAAGTCCGTACCGAGCTACTGAGCGTCTCTCTTGCAGAGTCTTCCACTGGAGTTTATCTATCATCTCCGTAACACTTTCGCGATTACTAAATGATCCTGTAACGAAGCGCGCTGCTCTCCGTCGGATCTTCTCTATCTCTTCTATCAACCCTATCTGGTACGGATCCCACACCGGCGAACAGTACTCAAGGAGTGGGCGAACAAGTGTACTGTAACCTACTTCCTTTGTTTTCTGATTGCATTTCCTTAGGATTCTTCCAATGAATCTCAGTCTGGCATCTGCTTTTCCGACGATTAATTTTATATGGTTAATCTATTTTAAATCACTCCTAATGCCTACTCCCAGATAATTTATGGATTTAACTGCTTCCAATTGCTGACCTGCTGTATTGTAGGTAAAGGATAAAGGATATTTCTTTCTATGTAATCGCAGCACATTACACTTATCTACATTGAGATTCAATTGCCATTCTGTGCACCATGCGTTAATTCGTTGCAGATCCTCCTGCATTTCAGTACAATTTTCCATTGTTACAACCTCTCGATATACTACAGCATCATCCGCAAAAAGCCTCAGTGAACTTCCGATGTTATCCACAAGGTCATTTATGTGTATTGTGAATAGCAACGGTCCTACGACACTCCCCTGCGGCACACCTGAAATTACTCTTACTTCGGAAGACTTCTCTCCATTGAGAAGGACATGCTGCGCTCTGTTAGCTAGGAACTCTTCAATCCAATCACACAATTGGTCTGATAGTCCATATGCTCTTACTTTATTCATTAAACGACTGTGGGGAACTGTATCAAACGCCTAGCAGTAGACAATAAACATGGCATCTACCTGGGAACCCGTGTCCATGGCCCTCTGAGTCTCGTAGACGAATAGCGCGAGCTCGAAGTAGCAATGAAGACTACGATTGTCCCTGTATGCACCGATTACCACCAAGCTGTCTGCGTGTTAGACACATTTGGCCTATATCGGGAGTTATGGTCTGGGGCGCGAATTTGTCTGACACCAGAAGCCCTCTGATGGATATCCCACGCACCCTGACTGCAAATTTGTACATCAATCTGGTGATTCGACCTGTTGTGCTGCTATTCATGAACAGCATTTCAGTGAGCGTTTTCCAACAAAATAACGCTCGCCCACAAACCGCTTTTATAACTCAAGATCCTTTAGCGAATCTCGACATGCTGGATTGACATACTCAATCACCAGATCCATCTCCAATCGAACACAAATGGGATACCGTTGGACGACTACTCCAGTCATCCACAGCAATCTTTAATCGTCCCTATATTGACGGACGAAGTGCAACAGGCATGGGTCTCAGGTCCACAAACTGAGATCCGACACATGTACAACACAATGCATACACTTTTGCATGCTTGCATTCAACATTCAGGCGGTTACGTCTATCATTAATGTGCCAGCATTTCGCATTTACAATAGCTTATACTGTGCTTATATAAACCTTTGATCTTGCAATGTTAATCTCATACGTAAGTCACCATGAGAAACATATTCCGGAAATTTCATTGCTGTACATTAATTATTTTTAGATGTTGCGATTTTTTCCGTCAGTGCATCTATTTTAAACGCATATAAAGTCTTTTTATATCTTCCACTGTCATTATTGACTTTATTATTATTAGCGTTATTTTATTATTATTATTATTATTATTATTATTATTATTTCCTTCACTTTCTCAGACGTTAAGTCCGGTTAAAAATGGAGTGACGCGGACCCTGATCAAGCGTCACTTCCTTTTAACTGTACGGTATGTGTTATATTGCATTTAGGAACTTTCGGGTAATTGAACATGTATCAATAATTACGGATTTCTGTAGTTGTATATATATGTTTGGATGTAGCTGTATTGCATTGATGTACTGGTGGATATTGTGTGGTATGACTCCTGTAGTTGATAGTATAATTGGTATGATGTCAACTTTATCCTGATGCCACATGTCTTTGACTTCCTCAGCCAGTTGGATGTATTTTTCAATATTTTCTCCTGTTTTCTTTTGTATATTTGTTGTATTGGGTATGGATATTTCGATTAGTTGTGTTAATTTCTTCTTTTTATTGGTGAGTATGATGTCAGGTTTGTTATGTGGCGTTGTTTTATCTGTTATAATGGTTCTGTTCCAGTATAATTTGTATTCATCATTCTCCAGTACATTTTGTGGTGTATACTTGTATGTAGGAACGTGTTGTTTTAAAAGTTTATGTTGTAAGGCAAGCTGTTGATGTATTATTTTTGTGACATTGTCATGTCTTCTGGGGTATTCTATATTTGCTAGTATTTTACATCCACTTGTGATGTGATCTACTGTTTCTATTTGTTGTTTACAAAGTCTGCATTTATCCGTTGTGGTATTGGGATCTTTAATAATATGCTTGCTGTAATACCTGGTGTTTATTGTTTGATCCTGTATTGCAATCATGAATCCTTCTGTCTCACTGTATATATTGCCTTTTCTTAGCCATGTGTTGGATGCGTCTTGATCGATGTGTGGCTGTGTTAGATGATACGGGTGCTTGCCATGAAGTGTTTTCTTTTTCCAATTTACTTTCTTCGTATCTGTTGATGTCATGTGATCTAAAGGGTTGTAGAAGTGGTTATGAAATTGCAGTGGTGTAGCCGATGTATTTATATGAGCGATTGCCTTGTGTATTTTGCTAGTTTCTGCTCGTTCTAGAAAGAATTTTCTTAAATTGTCTACCTGTCCCTAATGTAGGTTTTTTATGTCGATAAATCCCCTTCCTCCTTCCTTTCTGCTTAATGTGAATCTTTCTGTTGCTGAATGTATGTGATGTATTCTATATTTGTGGCATTGTGATCGTGTAAGTGTATTGAGTGCTTCTAGGCCTGTGTTACTCCATTTCACTACTCCAAATGAGTAGGTCAATATTGGTATGGCATAAGTATTTATAGCTTTTGTCTTGTTTCTTGCTGTCAATTCTGTTTTCAGTATTTTTGTTAGTCTTTCTCTATATTTTTCTTTTAGTTCTTCTTTAATATTTGTATTATCTATTCCTATTTTTTGTCTGTATCCTAGATATTTATAGGCATCCGTTTTTTCCATCGCTTCTATGAAGTCGCAGTGGTTATCCAATATGTAATCTTCTTGTTTAGTGTGTTTTCCCTTGACTATGCTATTTTTCTTACATTTGTCTGTTCCAAAAGCCATACTTATATCATTGCTGAATCCTTCTGTTATCTTTAGTAATTGGTTGAGTTGTTGATTTGTTGCTGCCAGTAGTTTAGGATCATCCATGTATAGCAAATGTGTGATTTTGTGTGGGTATGTTCCAGTAATATTGTATCCATAATTTGTATTATTTAGCATGTTGGATAGTGGGTTCAGAGCAAGGCAGAACCAGAAAGGACTTAATGAGTCTCCTTGGTATATTCCACGCTTAATCTGTATTGGCTGTGATGTGATATTATTTGAATTTGTTTGGATATTAAGTGTGGTTTTCCAATTTTTCATTACTATGTTTAGGAACTGTATCAATTTAGGATCTAGTTTGTATATTTCCAATATTTGTAGTAACCATGAGTGGGGTACACTATCAAAAGCTTTTTGGTAATCAATGTATGCGTAGTGTAGCGACCTTTGTTTAGTTTTAGCTTGATATGTCACCTCTGCATCTATTATCAGTTGCTCTTTACATCCTCGTGCTCCTTTGCAACAGCCTTTTTGTTCTTTATTTATAATTTTTTCTGTGTTGTATGTGTCATTAATTTCTGTTTAATGATTGAAGTTAATATTTTGTATATTGTTGGTAGGCATGTTATGGGGCGATATTTAGCTGGGTTCGCTGTGTCTGCTTGATCTTTAGGTTTCAGATATGTTATTCCGTGTGTAAGTGTATCAGGGAATGTGTACGGGATAGCAATGTAACTGTTAAATAATTCAGTTAGATGTGAATGTGTTGAGGTGAACTTCTTTAACCAGAAATTTGCTATTTTATCATTTCCAGGGGCTTTCCAATTGTGAGTAGAATTAATTGCTTGGGTGACTTCATGTTGCAAAATTATCATTTCAGGCATTTGTGGTATCATCTTGTATGTGTCTGTTTCTGCTTGTATCCACTGTGCATGCCTGTTATGTTGTACCGGGTTTGACCATATGTTGCTCCAGAAGTGTTCCATGTCTGTTATGTTTGGTGGATTGTTTATTTTAATGTGTGTGTTATCTATTGTCTGGTAAAATTTCTTTTGGTTTGTGTTGAATGTTTGGTTTTATTTCCTTCTATTTTCACTTTTTTTGTATCTTCTGAGTCGTTTGGCTAATGCTTGTAATTTCTGCTTCTTTTCGTCTAATTGCTCTGTCGCTTCTTGTTGTGAGATTTTACCTAACCTTTTTCGTTTTTTTCCGAGATTTCATTTCTTATAAATTGTGTTAGCTGTCCGATGTATTTTCTCAGTTTTTCTATTTTGATCTGTAGCCTGTGTTGCCATGCTGGTTTTGTGGGTTTCTTCTGTGTGTTGGTTGGTTCTGATCTCTGCCTAGTGTGTATATTTAGTGTAGTGAGTGCTCCTATATAAACCAGTAGTTGTAACTCTTCCATAGTTGTGTTTTCATTTATTTTGTTGTGTATGATTGTGTTGATAGTTTTTATTGTTGTTTCGACTTGTGGGTTATTTGGTGGTCTATGCAAGAATGGTCTAATGTCTGTATTTGTGTCTTTGTATTCTATATATGTTAGCTGAAATTTTTCTTCTATATCTAACATCTGTGTCACTTCGTGTTTTATTTGTGCTTGTTCTGGTGGCTGTCTTAAGATTTCGTTATCCTCTGATTGTTTAATTGGTGCGTGTTGTTCTTTGTTTGTTCGCTCTAGGATGTTTGAGTCCATTACTGTATTTTCCTCTTCTTCTGATTGCACATTATTTTGTTCCAGTATTTGTTGTACTTGTTTTTTGATGTTTTCTAATTCTGACTGGGGTATCCTGTTATTTTTTATTATTACACGGATCTGATCAGCTAGTCGTTGTTCTGTTAAAAATTTTAATTCTGGGTATCTGGTAATAAATGTTGTGTATACTTGTGATCTGTATCCAGTTGTGTTGGTTCCTAGGTTTGTTGCTTGGTAATAACAGAACATGAGGTGTCGATTAACTTCATCTGACCATCTCATCCTCTGTCTTTGTTTTCCTTCTAGGGTGGTTGCAGGAAGCATATCCTGCAAAACACCTCTATTTGGATTTAAATCATTTTCCAGTTGGCTAGCAGTGTCGTTACCATTGTGGGCGGGCATAGGGTTCAAGCGTCGTCCCCGACCATGACGGCGCTTGTCCGAGGCTTCTATAGTTCTGTCCTGAACCAACTAATCACACTAAAAGGGGGGTTAGCCCTATTAGTGGTTTGTTCTTTTCGTCGCCTTTTACGACTGGCAGAACATACCGGAGGCCTATTCTTTTCCCGGGCCTCCACGGGAATTATTATTATTATTATTAATATTATTATTATGAGTGGCAGGAGAAGAGCAATAGTAGAAATACTGCTAGCACCAACATTATTAATTCTTAGTATGTACTATTTCTTAACATTTTCTGTACAGGCACGCAAACCATTTTATTACTATCTGTCATGTCAAAATTATTGTAATTTTTAGGTGACTATCATGTGAAAAACGTATTGTATGTGTGAAGTCCTGGTTCGATGTAAGAGAGAGGCTAAAAGCTTAATGTGCTCGGTTAGACAAATAAAAATAAAACGTTTCATTAAGATGTTGTGTTAAAATTCAGTCTCTTAACGAAATGTAGACGTAGTCACGTATACGAAACCTACTTCTGTTTCTTAAAGTAGAACCCTTACTTTTCAGGTTTACAGCCTGCGTGTACTAGCACACAGTCGTATTCTTTTGAAATTCTCTTACTGATTTCTAGGGTGTAATGGAGAAGATTGATCAATGAAAGTGGAATCAGACTGATATTGCTAATGATATTGAAGCGCTTAAGAAAAATATGGGTTCCAAGAAGGCTACTGACAGCTTCATATTCCAAAAACACTTATGAGATTGTCCAACATGAAGTGCGTTACACCTAAGGAAGCAGAAAAAATAAAAACAGGCCAAGCTGCAATGTTGCGTAAAGATCATGTAGAAGAACTGGTTTCCTATCGTCTTTCTAAGAAAGTTGCTTTCTTTGAGCTTACTCGAAACGAAAGTGTCTGAAATAAAGCCTTCGGAAGCATCATATAACAGGTCTCTTCGGTTCAGCAAGGAAATTCGGGAAGATGTTACATTATATCTAAGTTAAAAGTAGATGATATTCTATTTCATTGAATAGCTTCTTTAAATTTTGTATAGTGTTATTTTGATCATTTTTGCAATTTATTCGATCTAGGCGACTATTTTTCAAACCCACTGAGTGTAAGGATTTTGAAAATACTTTTTATTCAAAATAACTTCTAACTACATGTTTAACACTGAAGTTGATGGTGTATAGCATTATAAAGTAAATATCAGATGCTTTTAGAACATAACTTTTTATTTTTTCCTATTTTTTTAAAATCGAGAACAATATAGGGGTCACGTTCTGGGCAGCCCTCTCTATCATCATCAAAAAATCCCTAAGTTTCCTACAAGCCTGTCTAGGCAAATTTTTGCAAAAACCAGACACAGTATCGGAGGAGATCCGTGACTCACGTATGGTGCACGTCCTTGTATTTCTGACACAATCATATTTTATGTCTAGATTTCTGGATGACCCCTAAATGTCGTTGAATAAAGATATATTAACATAGGCTTTTCACATTTTTCCTGTTATAGTAGCTGAAGATCGCCAATGTAGGCCGAAAGCAGTTACAGTTGTGTCAGAAATGTGATTGCTTCAAAGATAAAAGGAAGGTCACAGTGCATCGATCACGCATCTCGGACGGGATTTAGTTTCTCCCAAAGACTGTATTTTCAGATGAAATCGGTGTTAGTGCTATTTTTACTTTTAATTATTCAGTCTGCCATAAAAGTTAATAAAATGCTGACTAATACAGTAAAAGATTTACACTCATTCATCGACTAAATTAGAATGACGCATTTCGGAAGCGCTCTGCAATCTTCATGAGCCATAATTTTTGCCTTCGATTAATGATTCACTGATCCTTTTCTCTTTGAAGCAAATAACAAATAGATAGTTCAGCGAGGTGACAACAATTTCTATCTGTTGCAGATTCTAAATGCTAGTTGAGGAACTTAAAAGAATGTACGTCGAATACTGTTATGCTGTTATACTTGTGAGGCATTAATATAGTGCCGATCGGTTCTAGAGAACTTAATTAGTAAATGATGACGCAAACAGAAGAGTGTTTCTGTAACACGCCATCTTCTCAACATACAACCTTGGTGTTCACCATGGTGCAAGAATAGCGAATATTACTTTTAACTGAGCATTCATTACAACATGTTGTCCCATCCACAGTCCACAAATGAAAAGGGAAGAGTGTGTAAATCTTATATTGGTAAGCTATGAACGTTCCAGTGCACAACGTACAGGAAATTGCGGAGTGCAGATGTAGTACAGAATATTGATGAACTTAATATTTCTCTAGCAGCGGAAATATCGTTGGTAGATCTTTTTCAGTACAGTAGAAAGAATTACCTTTTCGCCCCAGGAAGTGAACCACAGCTCCTCTGTCATGACCTCCGTTTGTGCGCGCTTCAGTGGTTGGCCCATACAAAAATGCATTCAATCTTATTACGGCTTCATAACGAAAAAGCAGCTGGATGTTATCCGTGTACACAGCTAAAAAATGTTTGCGGCAGTCATCCGTGTGACAGAGGAAAGTTCCAGGACCCGCAAATCCCGGGATGGAATCCAGTGCGGCAGCAATATTGCCAGTCGACGGGGCGCTGCGAACAATAAAAGCGGGTGTGGTGCTGTGATGGTATCGTGTTTGCCCTCTGCGGTCGACCCCGACAAACGCCCGCCACAGCACTACTACGCTTTCGGCGTTCCGGGCTTCAGCCTCTGACGTCCCGAAACTCTTTGTGCTGCTGCGCACACCGTCGTTGCAGAAATACATTGTCGCTTTGAGCATAGACATTCCCCAATAACCCGCCTCTCCAGCGATGTGAATAGCCTTCTACAGGAAATAAGCTCACTGTAAAAATGTTAGTTACCCCGCTAAAAGGACACACTGGTCTCTGGAGCACTGTAAATGGTGCGAAACGTACCTGGCAGTCATGTCACGCACTACACTGACGTAAATCATGGCTGTGAAATAGCGTGTAAGCACCAATCAGTTGTATGTAATCAGATGTAAGATGGGTCAGTGTACTGATGTGACAAAATTGTAGAAATGAGCTAATGTGTTTGGACGTTCCCATGACCGCGCAGTGAATGAAGTTGCCCTATTTGTTGCTGTATCAACGCGTACTATCCGACGTGTCTTCAAATAATGGTGTAGCTCTAGGATCCATGTAGCACTGCATAAGAACAGTACTATTAAAGAGAGCGATGTACTCTTCTCAATGACAACCGGTTTCAAGTCTCGCAGGAACTGGCGCTGTCAGTGAATACAATTACATCTCAAGTATTTTAAGAGTGAACACATGACCTGACATTTGTAACCGCGAACACCGTAGGAGGCCACTGCTCAATGCGGCACATGAAACTGCATGTCATCAATAGGCCAGAAAACACGTAAGTGGACAGTGGCTCACTGGAGGTGTATAGTGTCATCCGATGAGTTGTGCTTCGCCTCGTTTCGAATGAAGCAGTGAGTCTTTTTCGTGCACTTACGTGGGCCTACTCATTCACGTTTCCGTGAACATGAGCCGGGATGGTTTTTACAGCACTAGCTGAGTACCCGGCGTTGTCCGGCAACGTATTTATTCCAGTCTCCTGTTACTCCGTCTCCGCCTTTCCCCTTTTTCTGTCCATGTGCTCCTTCCTCCTCCGTCCATCTCTTCATTCCTCCTGTTCGCCCGTCAGCTTGTCCCCTCTCCTCTTTCCACGCTATCACTCTCACCCCAACAGGAGGCTGAGGGTCTTACCTCACAATATTTCTTTCCAGATCATAACTGGAAAGTGTACACAAATTGGCTGAAATACTTGCATGGGTTTAGAATGAACTTTTTACTCGTGTCCTGGACCGCGTACGCACATGTCAAATATATTTTACTTACATTTAACAAATATAACCTGTATTTGCACGCATATTTCACCTGACTCTCTAGCAAATTTCGCACTGCAGTTTCATTTTCACACATCTCTTTGTTTATGACGTTGTATCTCCTGAACTCCGTGCTGTACAATATATGTATAATTTTGCAGCCACGTCCAGTGGTACATGTGGCTATTGTCTGTGAAACTTGCTGTTAATAGGAAAGAAGTAATAAATTAATACGTCATGCGTGAAGCGGTAGTTTCTCACGTGATATCTCCTGAACTAGGTCTCGTATACTGATATATTTTTCTACGTTCATTTAGAGGCATATGTGGGTACTGTTTGCGAATAGAATTAGTAATAAAGAAGTAATAAATTAAAATGTCATACATGAATTTGGAGTTTTCACGCGTATTAGTATTTGACGTGGTATCTCCTGAGCTCTGTGTCGTACAATGATAGATTTTTCTAGGCACATTCAGCGGCATATGTGTATACTCTCGGCGAAAAGTGTTTCGAATGGAGTTAGTAGTGACGAAGTAATAAATTTAAACACCTTTCATGATGCGGCAGTTTTTCACGCGTCCCAGTGCATATGACGTCATATCTCCTGGACAATGTGTCGTACAATGATATAATTTTGCTGGATCATTCAGTGGTATATGTGAATACAGTCTGCAAAATTCGTCGCGAATACGGTTCGCAATAAGGAAGTAATAAAGTGTCATGATTCAAGCAGAAGTTTGACTGCATATTCAGTGAAAATGTAGTAAGCGATAAACATTTCTCTTTTCATTATTTTATGATGTTTGTCAACGAGGAAAAAAATCGTAAAGGTCTTAAATTATGCTTCAAGTTCGTTGCAAAGTCAGAAAGAGTTCTCATTCTCAAATAACGAAAGAGTAAGGAATGGGTATTCGCTCCTTGGTCTACGCTGTGTTTTCACCTCCATCCCCATCCATTTAACACACAGCACACATGATTCTTATGTCCATTGCCATTCTTCATAGACAAAAGTGGTACGTGTACCAAGTTGCCTCAAATGGGTCCAATTGTTGAGGATCGGATCTGGGAGATACACACATACACACGCAAATAAGAACATCCATTTTTATAATATGTGTTGATTAACCGGCCAAGAATTGTTCTTTATTCCACATCCTCATGATGAGGAAGATGTGAACACTCCCACCGTCCAAAATGACAACAGTGCAGTTCTAAGGCCTGCACGCATATGTGCTTGTTTGACGAACACTCAGCCATTCTGTCGCAATTTCCTTGGTCACTTAAATCATCCAGTCTTGACGTCGTATCGGTGACTCCCTGATTCAGCTGCTGACATCCCCGCCATTAGGTAATTTTATCTAAGAGCTGCACACGACCTTAGCTGTAAATGGTATTCCCGAAGAAACCATGAAGCTGAGGCCGTTACGAAAAATAGAGGGGATCATTAATTTTTTGTCCAGTATCCTTAAGTAAGGGAGAAGCCGCATGGGGTAGCCACGTGGTCTTGGGCGCCTTGCCACGGTTCGCGCGGCTGCCTCCGTCGGAGATGCAAGTCCTCCCTCGGGCTTGGGTGTATGTGTTGTATTTAGAGTAAGTTAGTTTAAGTTAGATTAAGTACTGCGTAAACCTAGATACCAATGACCTCAACACTTTGGTCCCATACGAACTTACAAAAAATTTCCAAAATTTTTAAGTAAGGTAGAGCTAGGAAAAGTTGCCTTGGCGGACAAAGTGGCCATGTCAGGAAAAGTGACTGCTGGTGTCCTGGGAGCTATGAGGTACCTGTATCGCGCCAGCACTGCTTCAACTTATTTTCCCTTGGCGGCCCTCTCACGCCATGAAGTGCTGTTCCTAAGAGTCGCATAATTTTTGTGGATTTTAGTTATGCTGATGTAAGGTAAGTGGTCATTTTGGTCAGCGTTTAATAACCACTCACAGACAGAAGGTGGTAGTACTAGCGGTGGAGCTTGCAAGAGGCATGGGGAAAACCGCACACTCGTTGTCGTAATGCGAAAACGGACGGATTTATCTGACTTCCAAGAGGCATGATCACTGGCTTTCGGGACAAGGGCGGAAGCATTTACCAAATGGCTAAATCTATAAACTATCGGCGTGTATCCGTCGTTAAGTATACCGTGCATGACAATATGGCGCTATCCAGAACTGCAGCTGTGGGGCAGAATGGACCATAGGTGAGAGGGGTGAACGGCTGCTGCGACGATGTGCATGGGCGAACAGACATGCAACTGTTGAGCAGCTGACCCAGATGAATTAAGAGGCTATCAGCAGTGTCTTCTGAATGACCACTCAGGAACCTTTGCTGCGTTCCTATTAGTCACGTTCAATCAGGTGCTTGAAGGTTTCTTTGGGAATGGCAGCCCAGTCTTCACGGAGTGCTGCACTGAGAAGAAGTATCGATGTCGGTTGGTGAGGCCTCGCACGAAGTCGGCGTTCCAAACCATTCCGTAGGTGTTCTATAGGATTCAGGTCAGGACTCTGTACAGACCAGCCCATTAAAGGGATGTTATTGTTGTGCAATCACTCCGCCACTGGCAGTGCATTAAGAACAGGTGCTCGATCGTGTCGAAAGATGCAGTCGCTATCCTCGAGTTGCTGTTCAACAGTCTGAAGCAAGAAGGCGCTTAAAACATCAATGTGGGCCTGTGCTGTGATAGTGCCACGCAAAACAACAAGGTATGCTAGCCTCCTCCATGAAAAACACGATCACACCATAACACCACCGTCTCCGTATGTTGCTGTTGCCACTACACACGCTGGCAGATGACGTTCGCCTTGCATCCGCCATACCCGTCGCATCGCCACATCGTGACCGTGATTCGTCACTCCACACAACGTTTTTCCACTGTTCAATCGTCCAATGTTTACGCTCCTTACAACAAGCGAGGCGTCGTTTGGCATTACCGGCATAATGTGTGGCTTATGAGCAGCCGCTCGACCATGAAAACCAAGTTTTCTCACTTCCCGCCTAACCATCACAGTACTTTCAGTGGATCCTGATGCAGTTTGGAATTCCTGTGTGATGGTCTAGATAGATGTCTGCCTATTACA
This sequence comes from Schistocerca serialis cubense, assembly GCF_023864345.2. Taxonomy (NCBI): domain Eukaryota; kingdom Metazoa; phylum Arthropoda; class Insecta; order Orthoptera; family Acrididae; genus Schistocerca; species Schistocerca serialis. Next base: position 242,453,244 of record NC_064641.1, on the reverse strand, counting down.
CATTACGACCCTCTTCAACTGTCGGCGGTCTCTGTCAGTCAACAAACAAGGTCGGCCTTTACGCTTTTGTGCTGTATGTGTCCCTTCACGTTTCCACTTCACTATCACATAGTCAACAGTGGACCTAGAGTTGTTTAGGAGTGTGGAAATCTCACGTACAGACGTATAGAACAAGTGACCCCCAGTCACCTGACCACGTTCGAAGTCCTTGAGTTCCGCGGACCGCTTCATTTTGCTCTCACGATGTGTAATGACTACTGAGGTCGCTGATATGGAGTCCCTGGCAGTAGGTAGCAGCACAAAGCACCTAATAGGAAAAACGTATGTTTTTGGGGATGTCCGGATACTTTTGATCACATAGTGTAAGTATAGAATATATGTATGTATATACGTGTATCTGTAGCAATGGACAGATTTTAACCAAAATTGGCAAACATATCTCTTATTGTGCGGAAATCATCGCTGTGGGGTAATAAATACCTGCCGCTCAAAGAGGTGGGGGTGAAACGATAGTGTAGCTCATTCCGCAAGAATATCCATACTCTCTTCATCCAGTATTTGAGAAAGAAAGCACTTGGTGACCTGCACACTGTCGGAATAAAATCGCAACACTAAAAAAAATAATTAAGGTACAACAATGACATTTCGGGAACACATTTGTCTAAGTAATATATTTAAGTGATTAACATTGTTAAGATCACGGGATTACGTAAGCTCGAGATAAGCCACTGCAATTGTGAAACGCCGGTACATTAATAATCAGCGTAACCGCCAGAATGTTGAATGATAGCATAGAGACATGTATGCGTTGTGTTCGGTTGTTACATTTGACTGATACTCTGGACAGTGCTGCCCTCTCTGGAGGTATTTGTACATGAGGGACAGGGGTTAGTGGGGCACCGCTCCAAGGGCACCGCGGCGAGGGAGAGATTTGGCAGTGGCGAATGGGCTGTTGGTCGGGCGGCTGTTCTTAGCTCGTGGCCGCGCGAGCCATGTTAAAGCCAAAGATGTATATTTTGGTTTTTAACTTACGTATGAATAGGCCTAATAAGTGATTATGTCAACTCTCTGAATGGATTCGAACCATTATACAGTCCTCTTCAATTCATGGTCCTCCAGTACATTTACGTTTTCGTCTGCGGACGCTAACATTTTGGGCCTCCGGGCCGGATTGGGATGGATTCGACGAAGTAACGTGCAGCGACAGCCATCCAAGGGCGGAACGGGAGCGCCGAGTGTCGACGGGCCAACACGGTGACGCAGCTTGCAGCGTCGAGACGACGTAGCTCGAAGTTAAGTACCTGGTCTGGCTATTCTGCTTCCTGTAATTCCCACTTACTGTTACTGCTGCTTCTGCTGCTGTCTGCCACTGCTGGCTTCCCATGATGGACGAAGTATTAAGAAAGAAATTTGTAACCAAACACACGTTGGCGAAAGCAAGCCTCTCACGGTTGCTAAAGTTTGCAAACTAATACGATGTAACAGGCAAATCTAACACTTTGGACATTAGTGTCAGGCTAGAAGTATGAGGATGCGCTAGAAGTATGAAGATGCGCAGTCACCGTTCGAATTGTTTGAAGATGTAGAGTGCCACGCTGAGGACAGAGAAACTATCGAAAATATGGTCCTCGAGGTTTCTAAAAAAATGAGAGCGATTCAGGTTAATCAAACAAACGCAATTGACAAGGTTTCGTCAGATGCTGGATCTGCCTTGAGTGTATCAAAACTTAGCATCAAGCCGCCCACCATAAAAATGCTATCATTTACCGGTGATGTAACGCAATTCCGGCATTTTCACCGCACATTTGTGAGTCTCGTCGTAAACAATGAGGAACTAAAAGACTTTGCTAAGTACCATCATTTGCTGAGTTCATTAACAGGTGAAGCTTACAATGTAATTGCCCGTCTCCCTGTGACTAACTTTAAGGTAGCCCTTGATTTGGTCTATAAAATAATTCTCGACTGATTCCATGAGCACACTTAAAGAAACTGCTAACGCTACCGGCAATGACAAAGCCATGTTCAACTGAACTTTCTGCAGTAAATAAATATTGTGTGACTAGGGCCTCCCGTCGGGTAGACCGTTCGCAGGTTGCAATTCTTTCGATTTGACGCCACTTCGGCGACTTGAGCGTCGATGGGGGTGAAATGATGATGATTAGCACAACACAACACCCAGTCCCTGAGCATAGAAAAATCTCAGACTTAGCCGGGAAATGAACCGGGGCCTTAGGATTGACATCCTCTGAAGCTGATCACTCAGCTACCGGGGACAGACAACTGCCTGCACTACTAAAAGAAGCTTTAAGTATTGTGTATGTGCTGATGGCATTACAGCTAGATGTCTCTTTGCAAGACATAATTACATCGTAGCTCCTTATAGAAAGTGTTTAACATTCTATAAGAACCGAGTTTGAAGCCAATCTGAGTTAGAGTAGCTTTCCAACATTTAAAGGAACTTCTGTCTTTCTCGAGAATAAATGTAAACCGGTAGAAATAGCCAAGACTATACCACCACAACGTCACTGTGCAACTGTTAATAAACATCAGACTGCGCCCAAAACCAAACAGCTTGGGCATTCGAAACAGACATACGTTGCTACAGGCACTGCATGTGTCATGTGCTATCTGCTTCACGCTCTGCACAAGTGCAGCAAATTCAAACAATCCACGTGTAGTGAACGCAAGGCTGTTGTGATGTGCAACAACTTCTACTACAACTGTCTGAAGAATGATCACAGGGCTTCTCAGTGCAACTCCATTATCTGTCGTACCTTTGGTAAACGACACCACACGTTATTACGTGCGAATCACAATGCACACAAAATGCACCAAGGAAGGAGTGTACAGGTGACGTGCAACACGGACACAATGGCAAACAGCAGTCAACTACATCAAACTATTGTTCACTGTGGCTCAGTCAACGCAAAAGAGTAATAAGGTTGCAAGATATCAAAGGAAAATGGCAGACTTGTCATGCTCTATTAGATTCTGTGTCGTAGTCATGCTTCATATCGGAAACATGTGCACAACGCCTGAGACTTCAAAGGTGGCACAGCAGAGTACCGATTCAATTAACAGTTGCAACTCGCTCAGAAACAAAACACCATGTCTCTATACTCGTGGGCTCCTGTGTAAGCGGCCTTATGTCATGTGTCGAATGCTTACTTTTGCCAAAGATAACAGACACCTTGCCTGAAAAAATAATTGATCCCAATACGTGTCTATTCGCCCGTACAGGTCTCCACAGGCGTGGCTCACCATTGTCAACTGTCGCCTGTGGTGCAGCACAGTTACCACGGTACCAATTTTGGATAGCGCTATTTTGCCATGCACGGTATACTTTAACCACGGCGTCACGAAAACTATTTACAGTCTTAGCTATTCCCGAAATGCTTCCACACTTGGCCCAAACGCCATTTATCCTGCCCTTTTGGACATCAGATAAATCATTCAGTTTCCGCATTACGTCAACGGCTCGACCAGCTTTATATGCCCTCCACTCCCAGTGCCGCCACCTGTCGTCTGTGAGTTGGTATTGCAATTTCACGACTAACATAGGCGATGGTAAGATTAATGTGACTGGATGGTGTATTTTACCTAGTGACTCTTTTTTAAAAATATAAAATACTGTTATCAAAACTCTGTTTAAAGTATAGCACTGTCACGTACTTTTAGTAATTATCACACGTATTTGGATAAGCACCATGGGTAAAGCACTGGTTTTACAATAGCTATGGTTCAAATGGCTCTGAGCACTATGGGACTTAACATCTGAGGTCATCAGTCCCCTAGAACTGAGATCTACTTAAACCTAACTAACCTAAGGACATCACACACATCCATGCCCGCGGCAGGATTCGAACCTGCGACCATAGCAGCAGCGCGGTTCCAGACTGAAGTGCCTACAAACGCACGGCCACACCGGGCGGCTACAATAGCTATGACAGACGAAAAATATTTTGGGAACATTTGCTAAAGAATATTTTTTGGCCGGCGCGAGTGGCCGGGCGGTTCTAGGCACTTCAGTCTGGAACCGCGCTACTGCTACGGTCGCAGGTTCGAATCCTGTCTCGGGCATGGATGTGTGTCATGTCCTTAGGTTAGTTAGGTTTAAGTAGTACTAAGTTCTAGGGGACTGATGACCTCAGATGTTAAGTCCTATAGTTCTCAGAGCCATTTGAACCATTTTGAATATTTTTTGATATTTTTTCTTAGGATGACATGATGATGACATGATGATGACTAGGTACCTGTCTGATACCAACAATCACTAGACAAAATGAGAGTGCAATTTTAGACCAAAGCAATTTTTTTTAATTTCAGACTGTCTCGATATTATGTCCCTAATAGCACTGGTGTAAACTAGACATTAACATCTTAGCCTAGTAACATTCAACCTCATTCTCCTACATTTAGTTCTTAACTCTTCCGACGCTCTTGTATACCTTATACGCCCTCATTTGCTGATCATACTTCACTTTTACACACTAGTACACGATATAACAAAACTGAACTACCGTGAGAACTATCTTTTTCTACGTAATTTAAAATAGTTTCTTCCTCAAGCCGAGTACTGATATCACAAAGTTCCCAAAAATAACTTTGCCTTTTCCCCCTTCCCAACACTTGGAAGACGCAGCCCAGCCCAGGGTGAGCTTCAGAGAGCGTCCTCTCGCCCGCACTCCCGTGGGAACGGAAGCCGGCAGCTGTCTGCTTTGACGCCCACCATCGCCGCCGCCTCCCAGCTCCTGCCGGCGCTCTGTGGACGTGATTAAAGGAAGCGTAAAACGCGCCTCGCACGCCGCTCACTTCGTCCCACCCCTCAGGCACACCGAAATTTTCGTGCGGGCTCAGGGGCGCCGGCGGCGTGCGCCTGCTAGCACCAGCGCTTCTGCCGAGCTCCAAACACAGTGCAGTGCCAATTGCCGTGTGCAGCCTAGAGGAGACAACGCCTATGGCTGGCTCCGAATCGTTCTCCTTTTTAGCTTCGTTAGCCAAAAATTGCAATAGCCAACATACACACAATCACTAGAGTACCATTTGCTGTTGCCGAGGATTCTGAGTTTGAATTTAGCGGGAAATAAATACACTACTGGCCATTAAAATTGCTACACCAAGAAGAAATGCAGATGATAAACGGGTATTCATTGGGCAATTATATAATACTAGAACTGACATGTGATTACATTTTCACGCAATTTGGGTGCATAGGTCCAGAGAAATCAATACCCAGAACAACCACCTCCGGCCGTGACAACGGCCTTGATACGCCTGGGCATTGCGTCAGAGCTTGGACGGCGTGCACAGGTACTGCTGCCCATGCAGCTTCAACACGATACCACAGTTCATCAAGGGTAGTGACTGGCGTATTGTGACGAGCCAGTTGCTCGGCCACCATTGACCAGACGTTTTCAGTTGGTGAGAGATCTGGAGAATGTGCTGGCCAGGGCAGCAGTCGAACATTTTCTGTATCCAGAAAGACCCGTACAGAACCTGCAACATGCGGTCGTGCATTATCCTGCTGAAATGTAGGGTTTCGCAGGGATCGTATGAAGGGTAGAGCCACGGGTCGTAACACATCTGAAATGTAACGTCCACTGTTCAAAGTGCCGTCAATGCGAACAAGAGGTGACCGAAACGTGTAACCAATGGCACCGCATACCATCACGCCGGGTGATACGCCAGTATGGCGATGACGAACACACGCTTCCAATGTGCGTTCACTCCGATGTCGCCAAACACGGGTGCGACCATCATGATGCTGTAAACAGCACCTGTATTCATCCGAAAAAATGACGTTTTGCATTCGTGCACCGAGGTTCGTCGTCGAGTACACCATAGCAGGCGCTCCTGTCAGTGATGCAGCGTCAAGGGTAACCGCAGTCATGTTCTCCAAGCTGATGGTCCATGCTGCTGCAAACGTCGTCGAACTGTTCGTGCAGGTGGTTGTTGTCTTGCAAACGTCCCCATCTGTTGCCTCAGGGATCGAGACGTGGCTGCACGATCTGTTACAGCCATGCGGATAAGGTGCCTACACGAGGCATCACAACAACGTTTCAGCAGGCAACGCCTGTCAACTGCTGTTTGTGTATGAGAAATCGGTAGGAAATTTTCCTCATGTCAGCACGTTGTCGTTGTTGCCACCGGCGCCAACCTTGTGTGAATGCCCTGAAAAGCTAGTCATTTGCATATCACAGCATCTTCTTCCTGGCGGTTAAATTTCGCGTTTGTTGCACGTCATCTTCGTGGTGTAGCAATTTTAATGGCCAGTAGTGTAGTTCCTTGTAATGTGATGTTACTGAAGCATCATGCAAAGAAACACATTGTTGGCAACTGCAAAATTACGACATGCAACAAACTTCAGTGTCTAGTAGGCTCACAAATTATAGGTGGAAGCTCTAGCAGTGGAGGGTATGCACAGCGTTTCAGGGGATGCGGGAAACAGTGCAGTTGTCGTCGTAATACAGATACGGAGCGATTTGTCTGACATGCAAATGGGGGTAATCACTGGCTTTCGGACCAACGGTGAAAGCGTTTACAAAACGACGAAGCCGTAAACTGATCGCTTGCTGCCGTGGTTAAAGTATACGTGCATGATAAAAAAATAGTGCGACCCATAGATGACAAGGATGGCGGCTGTAGAGAATGTTAGGACGAACAGACGTGCAACTGTTGAGCAACTGATCGCTCTGACGGAAAAAAAAGGAAAAGAGACTACGAACAATGTCTCATCAACGAATATTCAACTGCTTAAGGGCTTCCCCAGGCGATGAAGGCTCTACATTTCACGTCAGTATCGTAAGTGGACATCCTCTGAGTGGCGCCAGGTGACCTTTCCCGATGATTCGTGTTTTATGCTCCATAGAACAGATGGTCGTTGGCTGTGTACGGCTTGAAACTTCTGAAAGCAAACACCCTGCAACAATCGCTGGAAAAGTCAAGGCTCAAGGAGGAAGCGTTATGATCTGGGGAATTCCCTGTTGGTCTATTGATTCTGAAATACACACTGGATCAAAACAAGTATGCTTCTATTCTTGGGGACCACATCAGCTCCTACATACAGTTCGTTTTTCCTCAGCATGGTGACATCTACCAACAGAACAATGCAATGTATCACATAGCTCGCAGTGTAGCACGTGGTTTGAAGAGAACCATACTTCCCCTCCCCGAGACTCCCCGGATTTATACCCAACAGAGAATCTGTGGAGCCACTTCAGTCATGCTATTCACATCATCGATCCTCAACCGAGAAACCTAGTGCAGCTGGCCAAAGCACTGGATTCAGAATTCCTTCATATCTGTATCAGTAACTTGTAGAACCTCACTGACGCTCTTCCATCACGTCTGCGCTGCTAAAAGTGGTTGTTTAGTCTCTTGACATGTAGTCACATTAATGTGACTGGTTCGTATATATGTAAGGAAAGATTAAACCGTGGGCATATGATTAAAAAATCGCATTTCAATGTTTCCCTCCGAGAAGACCGTAGTATTTCTCATGTGAAAAGTACAAACCTGTACCAGCAAATGCCATAATATCACTGCATTAGGATCATGGCCTACTGAGACTTCAGTTTACTGTTCACATTGGTTGTTGCGTCAATACGCAGCCCATGGAAACAGAAGGTCCATACTGAATGCCACGCTGGATCCCAAGAGCCCAGACCAACTAGTACCTGAGAGGAGCAACATATTGATAATCCTGCCATTTCGATTTGTATAGTCACGTCATATATCTCGAACTTGGTAATGAGATTCTTTAGAGCAAGAAAAGTAGGCCTATTGACAAGAACGGCGCAACGAGGTCTGGAGCACCCAGGACTGCCAACACGGCTAACACTGTTACACCATCCCTTGATGCAAGCAGAGAGAGGCGCGCTGAAAATGGTGAGACCAAACACAATAGTGGATCATGCAGTCTTTTCAGACATCATAGTTCGGTACACAGCATCGTAATGGACGCATCCGTGTCGATTCGATAGGATCGAAAGTTTCCAGATTGCATTTGTCGTCACAATATGAGACGCTTTATGGTGTGGGGTGCCATTTGGTTTACAATATGACGACTTTAATCATTAGGCGTTACATTTCCGAAGTGTTAAAAATGGTCGCTGTATCCTGTCTTTGAAATCTCCATGGCATTATCTGCCAACGAGATGATGCAAGATTGCATTTGTCGGTACTGTAGTGGTCTTCCCCGATACAGAAAGTGTTCAGCACTTTCTGCAGATCACTCACACACTGAAAACATTTGGCCGCAGATTGCTGGGAGAGTGGCAAGCAGCCACTCGCCAGGCAATACAATTGATGATTTGTGGCGTATGGTTGAAGCAGTATCGCATATCAGCCTAGCTCAGTCCAGTTCGAGGCCCAAACGCGTTAGAGCCGATTTTGATGCCGAAGGTGGTCGATCGTGTACTACGTTTCCCACCGTGTATATCCCCATAGCATCTACAAAATTCCAATCAGGTATTCTTCCAACCATACTTTATATGCACAACAAGTACAGTTTCATTACCTACTATTCTTCATGGTGCTGCAATATTTTGTTACCCAGCTATGGAGAGTGGCATATGACGAAAAGAAATATATTCATAGTACCGGTCAGGAAATGAAATATAATTTCTCACCATGGCAGAGAATTTGGCCTTGCATCCATTCATATAAAATATGAGCTCTCTCAAGACTGCATCTGCATCCAAAAGAATGCAAACCACAGTGAAGTGCATGTCAGAGGGCACTCCTTATTCTATCATGTATTAGGGTCTCTATCAGTTTCAGTCGCATTAAGAGCGAGATAAGAACAACGTCTTAAATGCTGGTTCCACTGTATTTATTTCAGTCTTACATTGGGATTTATACACCACCAATTTGTAGCGTTTGCTGTGTATTCCTAGTTACTCATTTAGGGCAGAGGTATACACAAACGTATATTTAGAACGCAAGAATTCGATATTTTCTGTTATTGAGTAAACACACAACAGACAGATACATTCGCCAAGATGTGATCCTCATCATTTCGTGGCAGCTCTGAGTCGCTTGACATATACACGTCAGTGACAAGTTACACGTATCTGAGCATGTTGCAGACCGAACTGTGCTATTCTACATGTAAGACGGTGGGCACTTTGGCATCTTCATACGATTATTAAGGGCCCTAAAACGAGCCTATCTTGCATTTCTAAAATCTGAATTTGCATACATCCAAATTAACGTCATTTCGCTATGGTGCTGCACTATCATGCAAAGTAGGTAATCGGATTCTGCATACCAATATATACACAATGGGGAGTGGGATGCTTGCATATTGCAATCCTGTTCATTGCAGGTAGGAGGCCAGTGAGAACTTTTGGACAGTTTAGGGCTGTGAGGAGGGCATCCACTCACAGTAGCAGGAAGTTGGACACAACTGGTTACTGGGAATTGTGGACAGAGTCCTGATCCCTGGCTGGTGGCTTTCTCTTTTCATGTCGAACCTCAGTGAGCAGAGCAAAGGACACTCGCTATTTTTACAGTGGTTGGGGCAGTTTTCTCATGAAAGCCCCATGTTTTGGGCAGGAACGCAAAGCTCGGCGTCATAGCTGTGCTACAACCTGGGACGATTCGCCATAAGTGGTGAAAGTTTTTGCTATTCACAGTGATTGGGGAGGTGGTTACTGATCGCTGCAGGAGTTGGTCGCATAGTTGCCAGCCTTGCTGGAGAGTAGTTTCTTGCACAGTTCCTTTTGCCCAGCCAACCGGACAAACACTTAGTTTATTTCATGCTCGCACTTTGATTGGTCTCCAATGCAGAGCCCATCTCCATGCAGCAGCAGTCCACGAAAAGCAGCCATCATCAACAAGCAGCCTTGCATTGTACTGTCAACAACATACGCAGCTCCGGTCTGTAGAGTTTCATTTGATTTTTTTCAGCCGTCCGAAATTTCATCTGAGGTTTCTCAAGGTTGGCATCTGTAGAACAACTCTGCCTCCTTAGGTGACACTGTGGTACAGCATCCGATTACCGACTTGTTTGTCAATATTATACATTTCAACTCTTCGCTTCTCTTTCTCGTGGCAGAGAAGCACACTAGATTCCATGCAGTGTTGTTCATGCTAGGTTCTGCCAACGTAACTATCAAATGAGGACTGTTTACATGTTTTGTTTATGTTAATATACATGATTGTTCAAAATGGTTCAAATGGCTCTGAGCACTGTGGGACTTAACATCTGAGGTCATCAGTCCCCTAGAACTTAGAACTACTTAAACCTAACTAACCTAAGGACATCACACACATCCACGCCCGAGGCAGGATTCGAACCAGCGACCGTAGCAGTCGTGCGGCTCTGGACTGAAGCACCTAGAACCGCTCAGCCACCGCGGCCGGCATACATGATTGTTCGTTGTAGAAATTCACGATCAATGTTGTTTTCTATTTAAAGGAAATGAATGTAATTTTAAATTGTTAGGATGGCGTTTACCTGTTAGACAGACACACTCGCCAGAATCTTTTCCCATTATCATTTTGTAGGAGAATTGTGATACATCAATTTAAAGAAAATTATATGAGAGGCTAGCCACCCCATATAAGAGTTACATCAGGGCTATTATAAGACTGTATTACACACTTTGTGCAGATTCAATATAATCCCACTTCGGGGTGATTTACATAACATCGTGATTCTGCCCCCTGTCCTGCATGTCAGTTAAGGATCCCACGATAGCAAACAAGTAGCTAGTTTCAATATTGGCGAACCTGCCAGGATTCGAACCTAGAATCTTCTGTTACAGACTAGTTTCATTTCTCTCCCTCATCAGTTACCTGATTTTTTTAAATTTTTATTTCGATCCAGGGTACATTTCAGTTGGTGGCGCTTCTATGCTATCCTTATGCTTCATTTATCTTTTATTTAGCGAGTTACGTTCCATTGTGACTCAAGGTTCTGTGGTTTCTGCATTGCATTCATGATGATTTTCATAAATCAGTGTTGTGAACAGTGTCGTTAACTTGTGTAAAATTTCTTTGTGGGTATGTGTTATTCTTGGAGAGGGAAAGTTACTTTGATTATTTCCCTGAGAAAGGAATTGTAGATTATTAAATACATTCTTCCTTGAATTGGTGCCACTGTTGTACTGTTATTCAGTTTTGAATGCTGACAACGAGTAAGGTGTGGTTGTTAATGGAAGGAAATGTACAAATTCTAATTACATAATGGAGCAATTCGACAGCAGGGACTGGCAATGATATGGTGTACGGAAATATAGAGCAGATTGGTCTAGATGCCAGTATTTTTCACTGTTCTGAGATTGATCATGATCTGGGAACACACTGCATTCAAGATAATATGGATTCCATTGAGCTACGCTGTAGGGAACCTACTGAATCCATTTTAACAATCCAGAACCCGTGACAAACAAACAGCAGGTCAGCTAGTCGGTGCCAGCGTAATAGTGCACGAGAATCCAGAGTTGCAACCCCTGTTATCAGTATGGCATATGAACTACTGAAGGAGCCAATTTTAGATTTCCTTAGAGAGGCGGAAAGAAAAAGAGAGGAAATACATAAAAGAAGGGACAAAGCAGAAGCAAGGGGGAAGAGAAGGCCGAAAAATTTCCTAAGGAAATTCTCCAAGTATAGAAAAAAGGGAATTAGGCATAGGAAGGAGGGAGGAGGCTGGAAAGTCGCAAGATGCAAATTTTAAAGTACCTGCAAAGCGATTTTCAACTGAATTTAGTGAACTCAGGGAAGAGATGCTAGGAATTGTAAAAACATGTTCAGAATCAAAAGAAACTGCAATTGGCACAAAAAGAGACGTGCGTTTAGCTAAATTAGAAGTGGGAGGACCACGAAGGTAGCTATCACTGCAGCTCGGAGAGCTAGGCATATGAATCAAACAGTGGATCAGAACAAATAGGCCTTTGCCAATCGACTACGAAAGGTAAGGTAGTGGTCAAGCGCATCTCGAATAAAGTCACAAAAATAGATGATTGAGTGGCTCTCCTTGAGCAAATGTTCAAAACAGGCATAATAAGGGACCATGTGCCGAAGCCTGTACGGCTATGTGGGTCACTGTCGGTTCAGTCTTTACTGACAGGTTCCTTTTTAAGTGGCGGCCCACACAGTTCGAGCAGAGTTATGATTAATGCGCACCCAAAGATCCATTGTGGATGGAGAAGTAGTTATCGGAGTCCATGAGATATTCAAGCGCGGAAGGAACTCCCACACACTCTATCGCAAGCATATCTCGCCCGTCCTGAAATTTCATAACTTCAAAGAGATAGGGAGTACTTTACATCCCGAAATCTGGCTGGGACTATTTAGCAAGTCACTCTCCTCTTTGTGGCCACTTAATTCAAAGCTGAAATTTGTTTCTGCTCACATGGATGACGTCACTGCGAAAAAAATGAGAGACATTGCAGCATGCTGCAGTTCTTTTGACGAATTTAGAGACCCGGTTCTCGCCACACGCTGGCTGCGATAAATGCAAGACCACGTTGAACAAGAATTAATGATGTGGCCAGAGCTAGAAGCGTCCGGATACGAAAGCTTCCTCAAAATGTTCGACGCATTGCTTGGAAAAATATCAGTTCTTAGACTCCTTATCGAGCGTGTCTCAGATAATTCGGTTTTTCTTCAGCAACGCTACTATCTACTATCAGCAAGAACTAGTTCGAAGATGTGGTGACAACACTAAAACATTTAAATATTTGCTGTCCGAACTGACACTTGTGTTCGATAAAGAAAACGGAAGTGAAAGAAGAAGGGCAGACAAAGGAAATAATGAGAAACCCAGAAAGAATAACGAAAGTACGAATGAGCGAAGTGCACCGCAAGGTGTGCGACAGGTAACAGTAGCACAGCTGAACTGTAGTAATTAAGCAGAGCATGATTATAGAGCTGCCCATAGGTTTGATAGCAACCGGCGCAAATAAAACTATAGCCAGCAGGGAGACAACCTATGGGATAGACAGAACCTTAATAATAACAACTGGAACAGAATCGAAATTATGGGTTCGAACCCATCCCGCTACGTTCGCAGGTTCGAATCCTGCCTCGGGCATGGATGTGTGTGATGTCCTTAGGTTATTTAGGTTTAAATAGTTCTTTCTAGGCGACTGATGATCTCAGAAGTTAAGTCGCATAGTGCTCAGAGCCATTTGAACCATTTGAACCCATCCAGTGAACAATAACAGTGAAGTGACAATCATAACTGATAACAGATGTCAAGCCATTTGTAGAAAAGGAACCTTGTCATTCGTTGTTTTCTTTTTTTTTTTGTTAGTATTGGGTTTGAACTTCTCATTTTTGTGAAGTTTTTTTATGCACTACTATGTGTAGAATAGAGTCCACCTATTATATCTCAAGATTATCTCTGTTTTTTTATTTCATTGTGTGTTTATCTAGGTCTCATTCTGTCTGTTTCGTGTAAATAACAGTTGTGCGTCAGGCATCGTCTCTGGATATAGCCATGGATTTGTGAGTATAGGTTCTCGAAGTCATGATTTTCTGTTGTTGGTAAATATCTCGACGTGTTATTTGTCTGCTCTGCAAGGATCGACACCTTTCCGTTTTTCGGGGGATGTCGTGTTTTTAGTCGAACTGTCTGGTTTGGTCAGAAGTTTTGGTTCAGTGCTGAGTAGAAATGGACGAGAGATCGTCGCGCACACAGGTAGCGTGACGCCCTTCTATTTTTGTTTCGGATGTTCGTATGAATACTGAGGCACATTAGTGCATAAGTCCGTTCCCAGAATATTTGTTACGTGGTTAGGATGTGAAGGCGGCTAGACTGCCCACTGTCACGACAAATAGGCAGGTTCGTTGGGATTTGGTTTAGGCAGGAGCGTGAGGCGTCGCCAGTTTTTAGAGCGGTAAGTTCTATAGTCGGATGCGTAAGGTGTTATAGAGACCACAGAGCCCCACCCTCGCAGTAGCTGCGAAGGGTCACCCCATAGTTTTGCGATTGTCACGACGTCACAACGCCCTTCGACGCGTGCACAATTTGCCGTGACCGATAGTGACGTGTCACTACCCCATTCTGATACCAAAACTATGAATCGATCAACTCGCACCTTCTTTACTAACTTGTAGATTTCTCACATTTCATATGCACTGGATCTGTAATGGTTTCTGGTAGGTCTTTACGACTAACAATATCTTATGAGTTCCAAAGAAATCAGATCATTCTGATCGGCAGCATGCAGCTCACAGGTTAATTCACAGGTCGCAGGTACCAAACAGGAGATTCACCATCTCATGAGGAAGTTCCGCATTAACACGGCAGCACAATGGGGGCATTAGGCTGCTCAGTAACATGCAATGAGAAGTATATGATCTGCGCATGTCAATCAAATATGCGTATTTGTTTATAATTTCAGCCATGTCGATGAAAGTGGCGGCTGATGTCCCCTGTCCACAGGTTCTTTACTCACAGCAGGGAAGTGAAGAATAAAGCAGAATTTACTTTACACAAACACACACACACACACACACACACACACACACACACACAAAAGGAGAAGGAAATTATTCATAATCTACTAAAAAAGTAGAATTATTTATAAAAAGCATATATATAATCTAAGTTAGAGTAATTTCTTATTAGGTGCACTACTATAATTACAAGAGCATGTTTAATTTAATTACCTGCATGTCGATTCTTCATGCACGGTAATTCATAGGAGTAGTTTTAGAAGTAGATGGTGATGGTTCAAATGGCTCTGAGCACTATGGGACTTAACATCTATGGTCATCGGTCCCCTAGAACTTAGAACTACTTAAACCTAACTAACCTAAGGACATCACACAACACCCAGTCATCAAGATGGTGATGGGTAGCGTTGAATGTCTGATAACGTTAATGATAAACATTACTTTTTGTTAACCCTAAAAGCCCCCCACCCTCCAACCACTCAGTTCTTTATTTTCACAAGTTAGAAACTAAAACAATAGTTATAGCATACCCTAGGATTACGTTGCATATCATGTTCACTGTTAGATATCTACGAGTTTAAAAATTAGGTTATCCTTGTTTCATGATTCTTTTAGCATGTCACAAGAGTGAGAAATACTGAGAGCCACAGTATGTGTGGTTCTTTGCTTCCACCAAATTGTTCAACAATGTTGAACATAATTGTAATGGTAGTGAGACTGCTCCAAAAACAGAACACATTAGTGTTGTGCAATGATCCACAATGGAGCTTGAGATGCGACGTTGCACAGCCTTGTACCCGAACGGTCGACAGAGGGGCGAGATCGAGGGAGAGAATATTTGAGTGGGCAACCAATGAGCAACGCAAGAGGCCAGATGACATAATCCCGAGTCACAACAACTCCCGTTGTTGCCGAGAAAGCGTGGTGAACACAGGTGCCAAACTCGTTCACAGTCAAGGGTCACGACAGACACAACTGCTCCATGGCCCACTATGGTGGAGTTGGGGGGGGGGGGGCGCTGTCGCGTGCCGGCACCGTTGCACTCCTGGTCTCTCCAGGAGAAGTAGACAAGAAGGGTCGACACAACACACTATTGTGTGCCTGAAGCACACGCCTCGTGCGCCCATTAACACACTGGCCTTATGGCGGGGTGGGAGGTGCAACCATGCACCTGTCGGCGTCTTGCTAAAAGAAGAAGACTGAATTGACAAAATGCAGAGCCGGCGAAGGCACGCCTCGCTACCCAATTCGTGTTTATGGCTCATAGCGCACCACACGGCATTTGCATACTTCATCATGCGGTGCAAACGACAGTAATCAACAAAGTAGTGGGCCA
This sequence comes from Schistocerca serialis cubense, assembly GCF_023864345.2. Lineage (NCBI taxonomy): Eukaryota > Metazoa > Arthropoda > Insecta > Orthoptera > Acrididae > Schistocerca > Schistocerca serialis. The sequence goes on along the minus strand of NC_064641.1, from coordinate 242,437,496 downwards.
TCTATTCCACAATGTATCGCCATAAAAGAGCCTCCCTATGACCACATGACAAGAGTTTGCGTAGTTGACACCTACATTGTACAGAATCGTCTACAGCACATGATACATGTGACTGGGCACCATCTTCAACCACCTGTCCCTCTCTTGCTACATCCTTGTCACGAACCTGCAAATCGCATAACACTCAACATACTGTGTGTGACAAATGTTTTGTGTTGAGGTATGTTTGCGGAAATTTCCTTACATTACACAGTCATTGCAGTAGGTATTTGATTGGCGTCAAGATTAAAACATTACCCAGTCTCAACTCATTGGCATTTACACACATTTGTACAACCTATAATGGCACATTTTTATTGTATTATGTTTTCTAGTATGTTTTTCACTATCAGCTCAATCCTTTTCTCATTGCAACAAGATACCCTACCTCGGCATTTTCTTCCTTTATCTCTTTCTTTTTGTGTATAATGAATATGTTTGTAGGATATATGTCATAGGGGTACATTAAACTCACTACTTTTAACTGATAAACACTTTGGTTAATTTTGCTAGGTAAATACAATTCTAAATTGGACATCTTTATCTCATTCATACTAGTACTCGTAATTTGCTTTCAACTACAGACAGCTTACACGTTAGTTAACGAACACCGGAGTTCGGTCGTTTTCGCCTTGTAAACTCTGCGTTGTTTTATTCACATATCATTTAAATGTATTTTATTTGCGCATATTCTCCATGAAATACATTAATATGCAGTGTTTTTATCAATATGATCACCTTCGCTACTATTATTATATGATCTTATAGATGTGAACTCCATCACAATAGATACATCACAATAGATATTCATTTTGGTGATAATCTACATGTCTATGTACATCATTCTCCATTCACTTCGAGTTAGGTTGCGTTCAATATTATTACGTTACGTTGTTATACTTTTACGATTCATATGTATGAGATCTTACTATTGCACTACACGTGTTTTTCGAATGACTGAAAATGACTGCACATTAGATCAACTTTAATTAATTATATACTGAACATTTGTTATTGTGAGACACTTGTTTGTGTGTGGTACTTTTTTTAGTCAGAGATACAATCGGACTCTCTAGTCCCTAGCGAATGAGAAAGGAACTGAAATTGACGGTAGCTAAGCAAAAGCTGAAATGTCCAACTCCATAAGCACAGAGGCATCCAAACAATCGTCTTTCCGTACTCCATTCGTGAATGGAACGCGAAGAAAACCTAATACCTGGTACAGTGGGACGTACCCTCTGCCATTCATCTCACGGTCGTTTGCAGAATATAGAGGTACAAGTACATGCAGATGTAGATGTAGACTGTATGTTGGCCACCATTTTTTTCTTTGTGTACGTATGGTTCAAATGGCTCTGAGCACTATGCGACTCAACTGCTGAGGTCATCAGTCGCCTAGAACTTAGAACTAATTAAACGTAACTAACCTAAGGACATCACACACATCCATGCGCGAGGCAGGATTCGAACCTGCGACCATAGCGGTTGCTCGGTTCACGACTTGTAGTGTTTCCTTAATTGCACAAGTAGACGTTTTGATTATTATACTTAGTTATTTGTGTGCATTAATTGCAAGGACGTCGGACCAATTTGGCACACTCACTTCAAATATCTTGGGCCGTAGCCGAGTGTTCAGTTCTCCGCATGTGTGTGATAAACTGAGTGAGTAAGTTTGGCGTCCCAGGGGATGTCTCCGTATAGTCTGTCCTAATTGTGATAAATGGCTAAAGAGTTGGGAGTTCTCATCTTCTGTTTCGTTATTGTGCCCACTGGTTCCTTCGGGCATGTTCTGAAACGTTCGAATCAGATGTGATTTTTACCTTGGTGTTTTGCCATGCTACCTCCATTTCTGTAGTGAGGCACACATGCTGCTTAAAAATCTAATGTGAGTGAGGGGTTAATGCAAGATGGCAGGCCATCTGGCCTCTTCGTAAATTATTATGGGCTATCAGACCAGCCTCTCTTGCACTTTTAAAATCTGAATTTACATATATGCAAATCAATGTCATTTTGCTACCGTATTAAACTGCCATGAAAAGTTGGTAAATGGATGCTGTGTACCAGCATATACAGGGTGGTCCATTGATAGTGACTGGGTCAGATATCTCACGAAATAAACATCAAACGAAACAACTGCAAAGAGCGAAGCGAAACGCGTCTAGCTTGAAGGGGGAAACCAGATAGTGCTATGGTTGATCCGCTAGATGGAACTGCAATAGGTCAAAAGGATATCATCTCTACTATTTTTAGACAGAAACCCCCATTTATTACTACGTATTCGTGTAGTACGTAAAGAAATATGAATGTTTTAGTTGTACCACTTTTTTCGCTTTGTGATAGATGGCACTGTAATAGTCACAAACGTATAAGTACGTGGTGTCACGTAGCATTCCGCCAGTGCGGACGGTATTTGCTTCGTGATACATTACCCGTGTTAAAATGGACCGTTTACCAATTCCGAAAAAGGTAGATATCGTATTGATGTATGGCTATTGTGATCAAAACGCCCAACGGGCGTCTGCTATGTATGCTGCTCGGTATCCTGGACGACATCATCCAAGTGTCCGGACCGTTCGCGGGATAGTTACATTATTTAAGGAAACAGGAAGTGTTCAGCCACATGTGATACGTCAACCACGACCTGCAACAAATGATGATGCCAAAGTATGTGTTTTAGCTGCTGTCGCAGCTAATCCGCACATCAGTAGCAGACAAATTTCGCGAGAATCAGGAGTCTCAAAAACGTCGGTGTTGAGAATGCTACATCAACATCGATTGCACCCGTATCATATTTCTATGCACCAGGAATTGCATGGCGACGACTTTGAACGTCGTGTACACTTCTGCCACTGGGCGCAACAGAAATTACGGCGCGAACAGATTTTTTGCATGCATTCTATTTAGGGACAAAGCGTCATTCACCAACAGTGGTAACGTAAACCGGCAGAATATGCACTAACGGGCAACGGAAAATCCACGATGGTTGCGACAAGTGGAACATCAGCGACCTTGGCGGGTTAATATATGGTGCGGCGTTATGGGAGGAAGGATAATTTGCTCCCATTTCATCGATGACAGTCTAAATGGTACAATGTATGCTGATTTCCTACGTCATGTTCTACCGATGTTACTACAAGATGTTTCACTGCATGACAGAATGGCGATGTACTCCCAACATGTTGGATGTCCGGCACATAGCTCGCGTGCGGTTGAAGCGGTATTGAACAGCATATTTCATGACAAGTCGACTGGTCGTCGAAGCACCACACCATGGCCCGCACGTTCACCGGATCTGACGCCCCCGGATTTCTTCCTGTGGGGAAATTTGAAGGATATTTGCTATCGTGATCCACCGACAACGCCTGACAACATGCGTCAGCGCAATGTCAATGCATGTGCGAACATTACGGAAGGCGAAATACTCGCTGTTGAGAGGAATGTCGTTACACGTATTGCCAAATACATTGAGGTTGACGGACATAATTTTGAGCATTTATTGCATTAATGTGTTATTTACAGGTAATCACGCTGTAACAGCACGCGTTCTCAGAAATGATAAGTTCACAAATGTACATGTATCACATTGGAACAACCGGAATAAAATGTTCAAACGTACCTACGTTCTGTATTTTAATTTAAAAAACCTACTGTTACCAACTGTTCGTCTAAAATTGCGAGTCATATGTTTGTGACTGTTACAGCGCCATCTATCACAAAGCGAAAAAAGTGGTCCAACTAAAACATTCACATTTCTTTATTTACTACACGAATATGTAATAAGAAATGGGGGTTCCTTTTTAAAAATGCAGTTGATATCCGTTTGACTTATGGCAGCGCCATCTAGCGGGCCAACCATAGCGCCATCTGGTTCCCCCCTTCAAGCTAGACGAGTTTCGTTCTTTGTAGTTTTTTCGTTTGACGCTTATTTCGTGAGATTTTTGGCCTGGCCACGATCAATGGACCCCCCCTGTACATGATCGGGAGTAGGATGCATGCGTGTCTTAATTCATTTCATGTAGGAGACAAGGGGGAACTTTCGGGCTGTGAGGAGGCCAACCGCTCACAATTGAAGTAGGTGGAGGGACATCCGGTCACTGGGAATTGTGGATGAGTCCCGACCCATGGCTGGCGGTTTTCTCTTTTGATGTTGGGTCTCAGGGCCTAGAGCGACGAATTACCGCTATTTTTACAATGTCTGGTGGCAGTTTTCTTGCGAAAGTCTCTTATTTTGGACAGCAACGCGCCAGCTCAGCGTCACGACTGTGCTGTTGTCCAGGACGTACCGCGGAAATGGTCACCGAGCTCCATGGGATAGCCGGCAGAACGGCGCCACACATCGGACCCCAATTATAATATGCTGATGCTTGTCGCCAGAAATATACCCTCGCTAAGTCCTGACGGAGCCTACGATAGGTTGCTCAGCTTTTAATACAAAGTCCAATGGCTTTTGACGTCAAAAAATACTGTATCTACTTGATTACCTTAATCCATGGCTTTCCTGACATATGAGAAACGCACAGTTTGGTATTCGCATTGCCAAAGTTTTCGGAATTCATGTAGTTGACACGGCGAAGCTACTTCTTGAGAAACTTCGTTACCTTCGAGCTCAGAAAATGTTCTAAAATTGTGCAAGAGGTGGATGTCAGTAACATTAGACAATAGATTTTAGCAGTAATCACCATGCTGTCTGGTTGTCGAACTCCAGACGTCTGAACGTGCTGGCCAAAGAAGCTCGTATTTCTTTTCTTGCTTAATTACAATATGTCTGCCAAGAAGTGTCACGAGAATCCACAATGAAAATACTTTTTTTATTGTGCTCCCACATCAGCCTATTCATCGCATATTGACATAAAGATAAAAGCAAGAAATAAGAAAAAAATTCCTTACCACGTACAGCCGGATGCAGATTATTTTGCCTGGTTACAGCATGGCGTACTATGCAGATGACAAGAATCTGTAGGCACGTCGAACTTCCCTTCTCTTAGATTGAACATCCAGGTATTATAGAGATCACTGATTTTATGGATGACTTCCATTGCCCTTATTGTTTATCGATATGAACTGTGCTTCGTTTTTAACCACTTGAGACCTTTGCCGCGGAATCTACGATACGGTCGTGAGAGAGGCTGCAAAGTCCGTATACAACCTGCCAGAAATTCCAACGGACCCTTGTGTCGCGTTCCCAAAATACATTGAGAAAAATGTGCGGTGAGTCTGATGTCAGTAGCGCCCAGAAAAGATTCGGGCTCTAACCGGCTCTTGATGTAGTTGTAGATCCGACTATGATAGCAAGATTCTGTCCGAAGCGATCATTCCGAAATAAAACGAAAAGACCAACCGATCTTGGTTGCAGAAGAATTTCCTATTGACCAATGACAGATCGCTCTCGATAAATATGTCCCACATTAAGTCGTAACGCTTCTTGCTCTAACTTATCTTTTCCCCCCTGAGTGAACACTCAAGGTTGCTACTTTACTCACCTCAAAACAATGGGCCATACACCCTATTCACTACAAGATACATTGCCCATACAAAATGGCTCAAATTTAACGTACGTTATTACGCACCCCTCACAACTCTGAGTTTATTTGCCGCAATTCACATATGAAAACAGAATTAAAGACCTGGTAGAAGATTAGCTGATTCGCAATAATTCTTCAAAAGAATACAGGCCACTCTCATGGGCTGCTACTGGTCAGGCAGCCCTTTATTTCTCCATCCTGGACGTGGATGCAGTGGTGGGGTGGAAAGATATCCAGTCACAGAAACAGTAATTTCACGCGCAGTATCCCTTTATTTCAGAGTATGTTCGTCGAGCTAGCGCTAGGTGCCAACCAGTGCTGCCCGAGGCGCAGGTTGGTCTCGGTCGGAGAAGCATTCTTACATCAGCAAGAACGGCCACGGCAGCTGTCACGGCCACGAGCGGCGTCGCCCCAGGTGGCAGTCAGTGGCCAAGTCTAGGCTACGCGGCCATCACTCCAGCAATGTACAGGCCCCAATGAGAACAGCATGCGGTGGCCGCAGGAGCAAGCTGCGTCGACGTACTGATTCACAGCTCAGTGCGGGACGCACCAGAGTGGACAAAACCAAACTGCAGCTCATGGCAGTGACGTTCACGGACGTAGGGTGGCGCGTGGCAGCAATATTTGATCACACAAGGTGGCCCCTCAGTGGATGAAAGACAGCCAATAGGTGGCCAGGTGGCCTGAAGGCACAAAGTCAGCAGCATTCAGACTTAGGCAGATTCGCAACCAGCGAAGGCAGCACGATTCATCCTGAGACGTTGTCCGGCATCGACTTCTCCTATAACTGGTTCCAGGTGACTGTTCCAGTCTGTCTAGAATGAGCAGTATATATGGGAAGTTAGCCCGTTATTGTTCCTGAAATGGTAGCACTTCTCTTCACTAAATCACAACAGAACCGAGGCGACTTCAGTGGTCTCAATATAATCTGCAAACGTAAAGACACAGAGGCTGTCACTGAGCCATCTTACACAACCCTGACTTGACGTCACCAGTTGTCGAACATGAGATTCTTCTGCAAGCCAGGTGGGACTGTGGTACAACACATTACACCTTTGCCGGCCGAAGTGGCCGTGCGGTTAAAGGCGCTGCAGTCTGGAACCGCAAGACCGCTACGGTCGCAGGTTCGAATCCTGCCTCGGGCATGGATGTTTGTGATGTCCTTAGGTTAGTTAGGTTTAACTAGTTCTAAGTTCTAGGGGACTAATGACCTCAGCAGTTGAGTCCCATAGTGCTCAGAGCCATTTTTTGAACATTACACCTTTACGAATTTTCGCTACAAGCAAATGTGAGATCTGTTTATAATTTGTTGGTTTTTCTGTTTGATTGCCCATGATTCGATGTCATAGATTGGGGAAATTACCTGACTTTTTGCATTTTCACAAAAATGATGTCAATGAATTACACTGATGCGCCGAAGAAACTGATGTAGACACGCGTATTCAAATACAGAGATATGTAAAAAGGCCGAATACGGCGCTGCAGTCGGCAGTTCCTACATAAGACAAGTGTATGGGTGCTGCGACAGTGGCAGGTTAGCCGGCCGGGGTGGCCGAGCTGTTCTAGGCGCTATAGTCTGGAGCCGCGCGACCGCTACAGTCGCAGGTTCGAATCCTGCCTCTGCAGGATGTCCGTAGGTTAGTTAGGTTTAATTAGTTCTACGTTCAAGGAGACTGATGACCTTAGCAGTGCTCAGAGGCATTTGAACCATTTGAGCAGTGGTAGGTTATCAAGATTTAAGTGAGTTCGAACGTAGTGTTACAGTCGGCGCACAAGGGATGGGACACAGAGTCTCCGAGGTAGCGATGAGGTGGAGATTTTCCCGTATGACCATTTCACGAGTGTACCACGAATATCAGGAATCTGGTGAAACATCGAATCCCAAACATCGCTGCGACCAGAAAAAGACCCTGCAAGGACGGGGCCAACGACGACTGATTAGAATCGTTCAATGTGACAGAAGCGCGACCCTTGCGCAGATTGCTGCAGATTTCAGTGTTGGGCCATCGACAAGTGCCAGCGTGCGAACCATTCAACAAAACATCAGCGATATGGGCTTTCGGAGCTGAAGACCCAATCGTGCACCACACAAAGCTTTACGCCTCGCCTGGGTCCATCAGCATTCACATTGGACTGTTGATGGCTGGAAATATGTTGCCTGGTCGGACGAGTCTCGTCTGAAATTGTATCGAGCGGATGGACGTGTGCGGGTGTGGAGACAACCTCGTGGATCCATGGACCCTCCATGTCAGCAGGGGACTGTTCAAGCTGGTGGAGGCTCTGTAATGGTCTGGGGCATGTGCAGTTGGAATGATACGGGACCCCTGATACGTCTAGATACGATTCTGACAGGTGACACGAACGTAAGCATACTGTATGATCATCTGCATCCATTCATGTCCACTGTGCGTTCCGACCGACTTGAGCAATTGCAGCGGGACAATGCTACAACCCAGACGTCCAGAATTGCTACAGAGTGGCTCCGTGAACATCCTTCTGGGTTCAGACACTTACACTGGCCGCCAATCTCCCCAGACACGAACATTATTGAGCATATCTGCTATGCCTTGCAACGTGATGCGTGATGTTCAGAAGAGACCTCCAACTCCCCCCCCCCCCCCCCCCCTCGTATTCCTAAGGATTTATGGACAGCCCTGCAGCATTCGTGGTGCCTATTCCGTCCAGCACTACTGTTCATGTCAGCATGACATTATTCGACTCCATGCCACGTCGTGCTACGGACCTTCTGCGTGTTCGCGGGGGGCCCTATACGATGTTAGACAGATGTGCCAGTTTTTTTAGCTCTTCAGTGTAGAATTAGACTTGTTTCATGATGAGAATATGGGACATTAAAAATTAAAAATATCAGAACAGTAAGTCGTTTTTAACATAGCTAATTACATTTTAAGCCGCACGGAGTGGCCGGGCGGTTTGAGGCGCCATGTCACGGATTGCGCGGCGTCTCCCGCCGGAGGTTCTAGTCCTCCCTCGGCCATGGGTGTGTGTTTGTTGTTCTTAGCATAAGTTAGTTTAAATAGCGTGTAAGTCTAGGGACCGATGACCTCAGCAGCTTGGTCCCTTAGGAATGGAATTCATACACACACACACACACACACACACACACACAGATTAAGACAATTTTTAGAGTGATATGCTTCATCTTACTGTTCCCAACGCTGGAACACATTCCAAATGTGAACACAAACATAAAATAAAATAGAATAATAATATCAATACTGTTATGCCCAAAAGTCAATTGTCCAAATGTTTAGGATGTTTCATTAGCTCATCTTACAATTGATGAGGGAAAGTGTTTTTTTCAAATCTGTCTCCGTAACGTACCATTGCTGTATTGTTAAAGACAGCGACATTTTCTCCTAATGAGCTATTAGGAATAGGAAAATGCCTTCCCGTTATCTTGATGCTGAATTTTCCCCTCAATAGACCATCGACATCTGCTTTCATTATCTTCTCGATCCAAATTGTTTTCTTTGAACAGTCCAGCTGCTTAGCTGAATAGTAACGAGTTTGCGTACTATGCAGCGTGTCCGGGTTCTATTCCCGGTCGGGTTGGAGATTTTCTTCGCTCGTGGATTGGATGTTGTGTTATCACCACCAATGTGGCGTCACCTGAAAGAATACTTGCACCAGGCGGTCGGAGTACACCGCATGGGGCCTCCCGGTCATCAATTCCACACGACCACTTAATTTTTGTTTCCTTGAAACTGGCATTATGACAATATTCCTTGAAGAATGAAAGACGATTTTAGTATGTTTGTCTGTGAGACTCATCCCTTGTCCGGAGTTGACCACAAAAGTTGTATCTGATAATAGGACCAGCACGATAGGTTAAAAATCTTTGTATTTTTAAAATGTAGGTAAGTTTCCTTAAAAAAAGAATGCTATCTCATTTTTGATTCGTGTACATTTTGTAATTATTTCGTTAAATTTAGCAGGAGGGGGTCCAAAATCCATTTGAAGATGATCTGTACAGCTGCAGTAGCAACGGCCATTCGTTTAGCATCGGGTTTATCAGCACTGACAAGACAAAAGTGAATGAGAAACAAAACAGGCGTGATCTTCTACAACTGAAGAACAGTCAGCTTCTACCTCCTGGCATGAGAAAGCTGTCCAGCACTGGAACCATCTAAACTTCAGACAAAATATTTGGCGAAAATTTTACTTAATTTTGTCGACAATGTACATTCAACTCGGTTGTCGAAGTAATAAATCAAATCTAGACTTTTTTCTGTTAAATTCTTCGGGCGTGTAATAGTCAGCAACATGTTTCAGCAGCTTTTGTTAGCTTAAAGAGCTAAGATCAAAGTTTATAATAACGATTTTGCTACAAAGGTTAAGCGGTATGGTCATTGCAACAGAATTTATGTTTGGCATTCAAACTTTCCTGGCGAACGAGACGACAAATGTTAATGCACGGATGTTTCAGTTTTTGATCCCCCACGCCAAGTGCGCTGTAGCCTCGTCTACGCCTCGTGCGAGGCGCAGGCTCCAGCGTCGCAGCATTACTCAGCGCACAGTGGCGTGCTGGAGGGAGGTGACGTGCCGCCCACCGTCCGCGCTGGTGCTTGGGGCCGGGATTTACGGCGCCGCTTTCGCGTCTGCTCGGGCGTGAAATGGCGGAGCTCCAGTCAGTCCTGGGAAGCGCTGTCCCACACATTTCCGATTTCGTTTCGTTGAAAAGGAAATACACTCACTCGCCGTCCTCTACCAATAACGCCGCCGTTACGACACTGAGCCTCCGGGAAGAGCAAAATAAAACCAGGGGCGAGAAGTGAGGTAAGGTGGCGCAAGGCAAGCCGCATTGCGCCCGGCTGCCACGTCAGCGCTTCGGATAACAAGTGCCTCACAACAGAGTGCTTATATATACAAGTTCTGCAGCGTGTCGCATGTGATGTGAACAACTACAGCATACAGGTAAAAGTGCAGATAGTTTTATGGCTGACACCTTAATATGTAGACACATCAGTGTGTCGGTGGTTTTTTCTCCGTATCTCACAGTTTTCCCGCAAATACGTCCCGTAATTTATTAGCGGATGTTTTCTGCACGGTCGTAACTACACTACTGGCCATTAAAATTGCTACACCAAGAAGAAATGCAGATGATAAACGGATATTCATTGGACAAATATATTATACTACAACTGACATGTGATTACATTTTCACGCAGTTTGGGTGCATAGGTCCTGAGAAATCAGTACACAGAACAGCCACCTCTGCCGTAATAACGGCCTTGAAACGCCTGGGCATTGAGTCAAACAGAGCGTGAATGGTGCGTACAGGTACAGCTGCCCATGCAGTTTCAACACGATACCACAGTTCATCAAGGGTAGTGACTGGCGTATTCTGACGAGCCAGTTGCTCGGCCACCATCGACCAAACATTTTCAATTGGTGAGATATCTGGAGAATGTGCTGGGCAGGACAGCAGGCGAACATTTTCTGTATCGAGAAAGGCCCGTAGAGGACCTGCAACATGCGGTCGTGCATTATCCTGCTGAAATGTAGCGCTTCGCAGGGATCGAATTAAGGGTAGAGTCACGGGTCGTAGCACATCTGCAATGCAATGTCCACTGTTCAAAGTGTCGTCAATGCGAACAAGAGGTGACCGAGACTTGTAACCAATGGCACCCCATACCATCACGCCTGGTGATACGCCAATATGGCGATGATGAATACACGCTTCCAACGCACGTTCACCGCGATTTCGCCAAACACGGATGCGACCATCATGATGCTGTAAACGGAACCTGGATTCATCCGAAAAAATGACGTTTTGCCATTCGTGCACCCAGGTTCGTCGTTGAGTACACCATCGCAGGCGGTCCTGTCTGTGATGCAGCGTCAATGGCAACCGCAGCCATGGTCTCCGAACTGATAGTCCATGCTGCTGCAAATGTCGTACTGTTCGTGCAGATGGTTGTTGTTTTGCAAACGTCCCCTTGTGTTGACTCAGGGATCAAGACGTGGCTGCACGATCCGTTATAGCCATGCGGATAAGATGCCTCTCATCTCGGCTGCTAGTGATACGATGCCGTTGGGATCGAGCACGGCTTTCCGTATTACTTTCCTGAACCCACCGATTCCATATTCTGCTAACGGTCATTGGATCTCGACCAACGCGAGCAGCAATGTAGCGATACGATAAAGCGCAATCGTGATAGGTTACAATCCGACCTTTATCAAAGTCGGAAACGTGATAGTACGCATTTCTCCTCCTTACACGAGGCACCACAACAACGTTTCACCAGGCAACGCCGGTGAACTGCTGTTTGCGTATGAGAAATCGGTTGGAAACTTTCCTCATGTCACCAAGTTGTAGGTGTCGCCACCGGCGCCAACCATGTGTGAATGCCCTGAAAAGCTAATCATTTGCATATCACAGCATCTTCTTCAGTGTCGGTTGAATTTCACGTATATAGCACGTCATCTTAGTGGTGTAGCAATTTTAATGGCCAGTAGTGTAAATCACTAAGTTCACTACCCGTGTCAGTATAGACAAACCACTTTGCATCCGTGTGCCCACAATTCAAAACCTACCTGCACTGCAGGGGGAAATGAACGTTGATGACTTGCTCTTGCCACATGAACTTGGAGGTACTATCCAAACTAAAAACACACGCCTTTTAATTGCTATAATTATTAGTCTGCAAACGACGTAAACACTGATGTAATGTTGTTCAGTACTCTGTCCTCAATCAAAAATAGAGATATCTGTGGTTATATCCGCTACACATAGTATAGGAAACGGTTCGAGATATCGAAAAAGGGCTTACTGTTATAGGGAACGTGTACTTTGGCAGAGTGATTCACTACATAACAGATATCAATAATAGCAGCGAAAACCTTCGACGAAATACCTGAATAGCGTGAAACACGCAAGAACGAATTTTTCTAAGTATAGTGAAATAAGGCATATATGTACAAGGTGGAATTGCGATTTTATTGTCATGAAACTTGATAACGTATTAGCACTCCTGTTGCGTGACAGAAGTATAAAGAACGACGTACTGCGAGGGATGTCTGTTGCTCGTAGTTCCGAGTTCCTAAGAGAGTATAACGATTTCACAGAAAAAAATACAGTGGACCCTTCGTTTATCTGGAGTAGGTGAAACTGTGTCATCCTTATAATCTAACATCTGGAAGCCCTGAAAATCTGAATAAATTGAATGACATGGCTTAAATGTTACAAATTGCGAACTTCTGCGGCCGTAAATGTCACAGTTATTAAAATATTCCAGACTAGCAAGCCGTGGACGAATGAATTTTTTGTAGAAAACCAACGGCGATGAGTAGCGAGCCAGGGTGTGCATCGGACGTTTAAAAACGCTACAACCACCCTTGATGATATTCTCTACAGATGGAGACGAAACGTAAGCTTTCAGTACATAAGCCTTTGGACCACAGCATAAAGGCGTGGAATATTTTATTAAGTGTGAGTGCTACAAATACGAGTACACACATTACACCAGTTTTCACGTAAAGACACATATTTTACGTTTTTTCCACACAAAAGTCCACTAGATGTGAAAAAAATGGTGAGTTGTACAGCCTGAAATATTCATCCTCTTTTCGATCCAGATTCACAAGTCGTGTATGTGCAGCATGATCACGCATCCATTTCACCAGGAGTAGTTTCGCCGGAGCTGCTGCCGGCTGGCGTTCCAAGTAAATTTTATTTGGTCTAGCTGCGTTGCTGACACTGCTTGTCTCGTAATATTTTCATAGAATGAAATCCATCATCAGAATTGTCATTGCGTTCAGACTATCAAGCTGTGAAATTTCATCATCAGTAATCATTCCCTCCCCAAGCGCTTCTAGGCACTTCCGTCTGGAACCGCGCGACCGCTACGGTCACAGGTTCGAATCCTGCCTCGGGGATGGATGTGTGTGATGTCCTTAGGTAAATACTGCTCAATTGTAATAACTGAAGTGTTGCTACACTGTAGCAGAAAAGCTTTACAGTGGCAATTATACAGGATATAGCTGCGTCATTACTCTGCAGTATTTTGTTTTCTAGGCTTCATCATCCCTCAAAGTATGCAGGAGAATGGTGAAGTTTGGGAGGTTGGAGATAAGTAGTATGTGAATTTAAACTGTACAGGTCATTCCCGAGTCGAGCTTGGATATCTCAGTCGTTAAGGGCACTTTCCGCAAAAGGTAAGGTGCTGAGTTCGAGTTCCGGTCCGGCACACAGTTTTCATCCGTCTGGAAGTTTCAGAAAATCGTACTCTCCACCGCCGAGAGAAATATTAATTCTGGTATTACAGTACCGTTGGATTAGCGAGAGAATTCACAAAATTAGTGAAATTAGTAGAAAGGAAACCGCAAAAATGAGGCGACACAACCACTATACCTGTTTATATCAAGTGGAATAGGGAATTGCTTTCAGGTAAATAATTACAATTGCTACTGCCTACAACTGGCGACCGCCCCCCCCCCCCCCCCTCGACTGGTGTCGTAGAGCGAGAGCTACAGTAAGTCGCTCAGCTCGTACCTTGCAGCTGTTCTTAGGCTGCAGAAGCACGGCAGCTTCGCGTATCTTTCCTGGCTTTCTTCGCGTTTATTGTATTTTTGTAGCGAGATGCTAAGACAGGTAGGTAAATGTTTCCTCTTTTCCCTGCTACAAATAGCACTATTCGAATCACAAAAAGAAGAAAATCTGTATATTTAGTACTGTCAGCAGCAAAGTCGTAGTAGAGGTTTGTCAAAAGTTCGCGCTGACTGCCTGCATCTCTATTTTATTAGCTGTGGCACCCAAGATTAACTCTCTGTGAATGCCGTATAAAGGCGAAAAGACTTTTGTATTTAATGGCTTTCGGTTTACATGAGTAAACAACATACCGTTCAGAGTTTTCCAAGTACATCTTGAACTTCCTCTGATCTTCATAACACATATCAATTATTTATAAAGGCCGTCTCAGTAGTTCCACCGTCATTCGTACCGGGATCCCATTGGGCCAGAAATGTCAGTAGGAGTTGGTTCATCAGAAACAAAAACTATACAATATTATTGCCATGATAAAACGTAAAAAGCTCTGAGGTTTGAGACTTCTGAGAGTGTTACGAAAAGTCTGTTACAAATAGAGAAAGAGCAGGTGGCCTATTTCACGAGGTTGATGATGATGAAGGCTGTTTGAATAGTAAATTATCGATAAACCAAAGGAAACAGACTACTAATAAAGAAATAATTTTCCAAAACAGTCCTCGCTCATGTGGACTTTTGCGGATTAAGCTGTCTGGTTATTATTAAAATTTGGCTACTGCCATCATTCTATCAGAAACGCTTAACTGGAAAATGAAAATTGCGTGTCATTTGTAAGAAAAAATATGAGTGGACGCCACGCTTAGAAAAGGTTTTATTACAATTTATATTCACCTTTAATTTCCGAATTTACGGTTTTGATCTGATGATGGCAGCAGCCTAAACGTCGTAATAATAAATGTTAATATATAAAGCGATCCATGCGGGTCTCTTCGCTGAAAACAAAATCAATACTTCAAATACCATGAAGTGATTAAATAAGATATGCACAATTCATTATCGATTTGCACAGTCCCAATGAGAGGGTCAGAAAAATATTCAAAATACAATAAAGGAAGAATTCTCATGAATGAAGAGACATTGTATCGATGAGTGACAAATTTATAATCTTTCGTATCTGTATGTATTTCCACATTCAGATTTACTGTTAGAACTAACGCTGATATCAATGTTTCATTTTTACTATTTGGTATTAGATGTAGAACAAATTAATATCCGAATTTTCCATTCCTGAACAGCATCTGTTCCTCTCTCCTGTATTTACCAAATGACCACACAGCATGCATCTAAATCGTAACACGTTTGTGAAACAGATTCGGAGGGTTGGTGAAATCGCCACTTAAAAGCCACTACGACAGATCGAACTTAAGAAAGTCGTTACATGGTAAAAAATATCCCTGTTTTTCTATACACGAAATTTTAATTCCTGTTACTGGTAAATTCTGGAATTTTCTCGGTTCCTGTTTGCATCCTTTTAACATTTTCGTTTGATGATTCTGCGTCAGAATTCAGCGCATTTTCCGTTTTTATTTTTAATTATGAAGGAAAATTAGACCACCCCGAAAATGACGAGACGTTTTTGAAGAAAATCTGAATTTTTTTTATCCTCCCCGTGGCTCTTGTAGTCGTCTCCACTCTTGCCATAAATCTAATAGAGTTTGGGATTTTTATAATTACTACCAATAAATCACAATTTCCCGCACACGTAGAGTAGCGGTTTGACTCACAGTTATTACAGACGCGCAAATTTTAAAGGAAAGTCACTACCCTTTCTTTGACGGTTCATGTTTGCTTCCAGTTATTTCAAGAGAGTAATTTCCGAAAAAAAATTTTTTTAGTTTACCTGATAACTTTCCTCTGGGGCGATAATGTTGCATCGTAAAATGAAATGGCTTCGTCATTTCTCTGCATCAACTTACCTGTCACGTCACCCAAACCAATTAGATCTGTGATTTGAGTAGGTATTCAGCTATGTACACAGAAGTAGGCAATCAGTCTGCATTACACAATTCCTTAATTCCTCACGTAGAAATTATACATTGCAAAAGAAGTTTTTCCTTGATTTTCCAGTTTTGAACTCGCAGTCTACAGGCCTCAAATTTCACACTTCAAAAGGAACCATATTAGGAGAGTTGGACGGGTGGGGAGGAACACAAAAAAAAATCAGAAATTAAAAAGACGTAAGGCGCTGCGGTCATGGACTGTGCGGCTGGTCCCGGCGGAGGTCAGAGTCCTCCCTCGGGCATGGGTGTGTGTGTTTGTCCTTAGGATAATTTAGGTTATGTAGTGTGTAAGCTTGGGGACTGATGACATTAGCAGTTAAGTCTCATAAGATTTCACACACATTTTTTTAAAATGATGGCAACGCTCAGTTAGATACATTATTCTATGTAAAATCAAAAGTCTTTAAATGACTCATGGACTATGTTTCCTTATTCGTATTTATGTAAGTCAGATACCGGGCCAAATTGTTAAACAAATTAACATTTAATGAATCGAAACAAATTGCTACCTTATATTTACATACTTTACAATGCCCGGTAAGAGACCTTCCTTAATTAGTATTAAGGAGTGAAATGTTATAACACTTGTACACTTTTTTACACACTGTTAGTCAGTGAGAAAGAGCATTGATACTCTACGTATTCTGCACATTTCATATGTCGACATTTCAATGTGAGATGTGAGCAAACAAACGTAAAGCAGAATACTATGAACTACAGAATTAGGTAAATTTAGCTTAATTACAGAGAAAGACGGATCAGAAAGGAGAGAAGATTGAGAGGTGTAAGGAGGCGCGGCTAGTTGCTTCGGCGGTCCTTTCCAAGATTTACCGAGCAGAAAGCGTACCTAACTCGCTCCAACAGTTACCCTACGCTCGGACAATAACGTTGAATTGCTGTCTGTTAACAGACAGTATCGACCACACAAGCTCTAATCTGACCCATAACAGTACCTTTTTCTCAAACTCCGCAATTAATAGAAATAGTGTCTATCACTCACTTACTTTTATATTAAAACACCACGAAATATTTCGGGCTCGCGACTGCCTTTTTCTGCATCTGCAAGTTTCTGCAAATGGTAACACAATAACCCGAAATTGGTACAGCTGATAAGGTTTCATCAGACACGGAGATACTACAAAAGAGTTCCGTAATTTCTTCCCGCGAATGAAACAATGTCTAGTATTAGCCTACATCTATGTCGGAAGTCCACGTCGTCACCTGTACTGCGGCACAAGGAGCCGAGCTCCGCTCTGATAGCAGAAGCATGAAAAATGGCGACCCCCTAACGTGGAACACGAACAGTGGTAAGGAGACAGAGTAGAAATGGACATACATAAGGCTTGAGACTTCATCCTAAGAGGAACTCACATCCAGCACATCTGCAAAACAAATCATGCACTTGTTTTTCGTACAGAGTCCGTAAAGAGAACTGGTCACACAATATGTTGATCAGCGCAAGGGGCTATCGACTATGCACTTCGTGGTTGCTGAAAAAATGTGCAAGGGAATGGATCCATTTTATAAGTGACAAATCCTTAACTGATAATAACTATGTATCTGAAGGCACGGAACCTTTAAAGTGACGCAATGTTAATCCGTGATTTGAAGTTGGTCGCTTGGTAAAACTTGTTGTTCGTAACTAAATACGCATTAGAGCTGATTTTGTGTTTTCGTGACAGCCTTGTTTAAGTGATTGTGTTTCGTTTCGATGCAGCATTGCTGTTTCTACTATGCTAAAGCCACGCACCAAGAAATCGAATGAAACCACAAGGGAAAGGACTGACGCGTAAGGCAGGATGATGAGATGGTAGTTTCATCGCTGTATGACTTCAGTGACTAGGGAACTTGTAGCCAACTAAATTGCAACACCAGGAAGGATAGGAAATTTCTTTAGAAAACCATCCATTAGAAAACTTATGTCCAATAATTTACGTAAGTTATTGTTAGTCATTGCTGGGGTCCAAAGAGACGCTGTGCACGGTTTTCGTCTGCTAGGGATACCACAGTCTTTGGGTAATCAGCGAATGTATATCTAGATGATGTACTTTGGAATAGTAGCTGTCTGACCAACTCGGTGTCAGCATGGTAGAACTTCGTGCAGCACACACGCGTAGGCTACAAGACAAAATAACATTTATCTTTATCGGATCGTTGCATCTACAGGACACCAACCGCTCTGATTCGATAATCGTCTTATGTTTCGTTTTGATGGCCATTTCTGTGCTGCAGTATACAGAAATAAATGGTATGATCTTTGGTTGCAAGCATACATCGGCGTCATATTTTGTTTTCAGTTTTATAGGTGTCAGTTACTTGTTATTAAGGTTAAATCTGTTGTTCGAAGCAAAAGGCTTTGTTCCATGTTCAAGGCTCAATGTTGGTGTGTCCTTGAATACGGGCCGTGGTCTACGACACCATTCCATTTATCGAATATTACTGTGGGAATTTAAAACTATATGAGATTCCTATTAATTCAAACACTTTTTGAAATTTTACTCCACTCGGTCTGTTAGAGGACAAATGCTACAACAATTTATCACCTATTTATCGAGTAATAACACGAAGTTATTCTAAATTAAACTTTAATTATTTCGATCCCGCAGCCATTTCTGAAAATTATTACTCTTTCCTCTGATGGTCCCATGTTCTCACGCATTTTACTTACTATACACATTCTTCCTTCAGCAGATCCGTTTTCCTAGTAAGCTGCCGTTAGAGAAATCTTTTCAATTCTTTGCATGCATTTTACAGCAAGTATAAGGTAGTTTTGGTAGCTGAGGACTTCGAGAACTCCTGCTGATCTTGAACATGTTCGGAGTAGGTACTGCGATTCACGTTTATTGTGATTGGGTGTCTAGACCGTACAAAGTGAGGCATTACATCCTTATTGAACGTATGCATACATATTATAAAATGTGTGTGTGTGTGTGTGTGTGTGTGTGTGTGTGTGTGTGTGTGTGTGTCTTCCACATCTCCTCCTAAACCACTGAACCGATTTCAACTAACTTCGTACACAGATACCTTACTGCAAAGTAACAATCGCTGTGGGGGTAAGAACTACCTGTCTATCAAAGGTTTGGGGGTGAAAGAGGATCGGAGCCCACGACTCATTAATTCTTCTACTTTATTCATTTAGTACTTGAGAATGAGAGCTCTTAGGGACTTGGGAAAATCTTTACATATAATTTCTAATTTTTTGCGCTGACAACCCCTACAGAATGATTAAAGGAAAAATGCTTATCGCCTACTCCTTTTCTGCTGTTCCTACAGAAAAATTCTCGCATGTAGCATAGCGTAATTTATTACTTCTTTACTACTAACTGTATTCGCCACACTTTTTACTGACAGTATGCACATATGCCACTCAATGTAAATGCAAAATTATATCATTGTAAGACAACATAGGACAGGAGATATGATGTCATAAGCAGTGAGATACGTGAAAAACTGCCGCATCGTGCTTGATATTTATATTTATTGTTTCTTTGCTACTAAATCCATTCGCAACATATTTTGAGATAGTACTGACACGTCCCTCTTAATGTACCTTCAAAATTATATCGATGAACGATACATAGCTCAGGACGTGGCTTGCGATAAATACAGGCCTAAGCGCACGGCTGTGTGACGTCAGCAATGTAGCGTTCGTGGCCAACTGTAAATACTTATCAAAGCCCACAGACATACGTACTCTTTCTCAAAGTCCTTTGATCAAACCTTTGAAAGTGTGGTATGGAAACTTTTAGCAACGATCTTAGATAAAAGTTAGAGTGAGGCCATTGTTTACATGTCAGTTCGCCTGATTTAGTGCATGTAAGTTATAAAATGGTGTATATTCGGTGCGTGGCTACCACCACAGTGATGACTGCATGAAAAAGCACGGTGACTACTAAAACCGTAGTAAGCAGTTGAAACCTTGCAAAGAAACAGCTGCATTCGAATTTGCTGCACTGTGGATGATGTTAAGCTTACATATAAAAAGAAAGGATGCGAAAGCAGACTGGGATTTGAAAATCCAAGTGAGTTCAAAGTATACGTAAGTGAAATAAATGTCTTTATAAGTAATCCAAATAACCTAGCATAACCTCTGTTAATGCCTCATTGAGTGATTTATACATTGGTTCACATGTTTCTGGAATAATAATGCAAAACGGTATATTGTTGGGTTCGAGTGATATATTGAAACCTGGAATAGCGTTCGGCTGTTGCTAAAAACCTTAAATTAGCTGTGAGACCATCTTTAGCGGAGATAGCATCCATGATTTAAAGAATGAAACACTGCACCAGTTACGTATTTTTTCAAGATTTGCGCAATGCTTTGAGAGAATTTTTTCTTATGATCAAGTAAAAATATTTACATAGGTATTTTATGTAATGTTTCGAAGAATCGCCCAAAAGAAATGTCTGACTGTAGTTGAAGATAAATACATAATTATAGGGCAAGAAAGGTAAACAACACATATACAAAATATCTATGTTAATATTTCTTTTTTATTATGAGAATAAATTCTCGAAAAACATGACGTTAATCGTGAAAAAATGCATTCCTAATGAAGTGTTTCATTTTTGAAATCATGACTGAGAATGACACAGTTCCAGGCTTTCCAAAAACGTCGATTATGATGAAAGAAATTAAGAGATGGTATTTCTTAAATGAGTATCGTGTATGCAAATATGAGGGGTCACTTCCATGAGGGCAATCTGAAATCTTTATTCTCTCATTCTCAAATAATTTTCATTGTTCTTCATGTCCTCGCACTGTAGTTCATGAAGCAAAAATCTGGTGAAGCCTCCGAGCTTCTCCACTCGCTTTCCATGGTTTCATCCACAATCGTTTCCATTTTCTGTTTTCCAGTAATGCGCTCTCCAACAACATAAGCTGCAGTTAACTGTTCGGCACCCACTCCCAAACAACTATGACGAAAGATTTTACAATTGTGTAATAGCTGCAGTGAAGTTGTTTGGTCAAAGAAGTTTCACGAAAACTTTGACAAAGCGTTTGTGTCAGCCGGCTGTTAACACTACATTGCTGACGTCACACAGACGTGCGCTTAAGCCACGGTTCAGGAGATATGACGTCATAAACATTAAGCACAAGGCCAGACGCTGCGTGTAACGCAGGTGGACGCACAGCTATAAATAAATCTCTGGGTAACACAGGGTTTCTCCGCTAGCACTGCATATCCGAAACGATACAAATACGCCAGAATGAGATTTTCACTATGCAGCGGAGTGTGCGCTGATATGAAACTTACTGGCAGATTAAAACTGTGTGCCCGACCGAGACTCAAACTCGGGACCTTTGCCTTTCGCGAGCACTCCTGAAAGAAAGGATACGGCGGAGACATGGCTTAGCCACAGCCTGGGGGATGTTTGCAGAATGAGATTTTCACTCTGCAGCGGAGTGTGCGCTGATATGAAACTTCAGGAGTGCTAGTTCTGCATGGTTCGCAGGAGAGCTTCTGTAAAGTTTGGAAGGTAGGAGACGAGGTACTGGCAGAAGTAAAGCTGTGAGTACCGGGCGTGAGTCGTGCTTCGGTAGCTCAGATGGTAGAGCACATGCCCGCGAAAGGCAAAGGTCCCGAGTTCGAGTCTCGGTCGGGCACACAGTTTTAATATCCCAGAAAGTTTCATATCAGCGCACACTCCGCTGCAGAGTGAAAATCTCATTCTGGAAACATCCCCCAGGTTGTGGCTAAGCCATGTCTCCGCAGTATCCTTTCTTTCAGGAGTGCTAGTTCTGCATGGTTCGCAGGAGAGCTTCTGTAAAGTTTGGAAGGTAGGAGACGAGGTACTGGCAGAAGTAAAGCTGTGAGTACCGGGCGTGAGTCGTGCTTCGGTAGCTCAGATGGTAGAGCACTTGCCCGCGAAAGGCAACGGTCCCGAGTTCGAGTCTCGGTCGGGCACACAGTTTTAATCTGCCAGGAAGTTTCGATACAAATACGTTTTCAGATCGTGTCAGGAGATTAGAGTATGTTGATCGCAATGTAGCATTCACTTAAATAGATGTTCAAGTTTCCCTTATATTTCTACTTGCGCAAAAAAAGTCTTTCTTACACCGAAGTATATCAACCAAAGAGCAGTTGATCACGTTAATTTTCATTCAGGAACCAAAATTCCGTACAAAAAGTCATTTGCACAGAAATCATACCACTTAGGAATTCAGCTCAAACTTTTCTTTAAGTTCAGTAAGTGATCACAAACAAACTGTAGCCAGACAACCGATATCGGTCTACAATGACCATCTACCAATCTGTTGGAAAATGGGAAATCAAATATGATGCAAGACTATATACGTCTCCTAAACAACAAACTACAAAACAATTAAAGTTTCGTGTAATTAGATAATTTCGTGTAAATAGAAAACACGAGCTTAAAAACGTGACGAGACACACCTAAAACACAAGACGCCGCTTTGTACACCAATATTATTAAGCCAAACTGGCGTTGTCATAAGAGGTAATAAAAGTTAGCCTGGCATCGTCGAATAGATAAACAATATAATGCAGGCCATGCCACAGTGCCGGGAGAATCATTATGTGAATGACGCTGCGTAACAAACTTGGGTGCAGTTACGACATTACAAATGTTTTTGTGATATCAGCTCGACAGGTATACATTTTTGACAGATACGTACGTACAGTTATGCAAGAAACTTACAATTAACTGCAAACTATTCTGGAACTGAAACGTGTTAAAAGTAGTTAGAGTAATTAAATGAAACACGTGAAAAATAGGTAATGAAACTAATGCTTTTCAAGAAGTATGTGGGAGAGTGGAAATACTTGGCACCGAAAACTGCATATAACTGTGTTAATATACCTATGTAACAGGTTTATGGAGCTAACAAAATTACACTAAAATGACAAAAAATAATAAAATAAACTGTGGTGTCACCGCCAGACACCACACTTGCTAGGTGGTAGCTTAAATCGGCCGCGGTCCATTTAGTACATGTCGGACCCGCGTGTCGCCACTGTGTGATCGCAGACCTAGCGCCACCACAAGGCAGGTCTCGATATACGATAGAGCACTCGCCCCAGTTGTACGACGACATTGCTAGCGACAATACGTACGAAGCCTTCCTCTCATTTGCCGAGAGACAGCTAGAATAGCCTTCTGCTAAGTCCATGGCTACGACCTAGCAAGGCGCCATTAGCCTTACCTACTTTGAGAGTTATAGTATAAATGTCTCAAGAAGAACGCTGTATTCACCAAAGAATAAAAGTTAAGCATAAAGCAGCTACGTACTTTTCTTGCTACCATTCAATAGTTATCCTGTTCCATACTTGACGCCAGTCGGCGTGTGTGTACGCGTGCCTTTCTTTCGGCTCCCTTCCCAGTGTGGCGTAGCAAGCTTGTTACGCCACAACAAATTGGCGACGAGAGAAGTGTTCTTTCTGATTGCTTACATTTACTTGTGTCATGGCTTCGCCAGATGTACTGTCCGAATTTTATCGCTTGCAGAATCAGCAGACGCAGGCGTTATTGGATGCCCTTGGACATCTCGTCCAGGGCCAACGTGCCATTCAAACCGATGCGGCAGCCGCCGCTTCACCGCTACTGCAGCCACAACATGCAGCTGCACCGCAGTTTCGCCAGTTTGACCAAACCCACGAGACTTGGACGGAATGGTCCCGCCAGTTTGCATTTCATCTAGCCGCCTACAGAATTCAAGGTAATGAGCGGCAGCCGTTTTTGCTTTCTTGTGTCGGTGTGTCCACCTACCGTGTGATAGTCAAATTGTTTCCCCGACGCGACGTAGCAACTCTGTCCTACGAAGAAATTTTGTCTGCTTTAGATGCCTATTTCAAAGAAACAGTTAATGTGGTTGCAAAACGGTATACGTTTTTTCGTACAAAATGTACGGCCGGTCAAACTAATAGGGAGTGGGTAGCAACATTGCAAGGACTTACTAGGGACTGTGCCTTTGAATGTGGCTGTGGCCTTTCTTATTCAGATACAATGGTTCGTGATGCAATTGCATAGAACGTTTCTGATGTTCGCATACGGGAGCAAATTTTGAAACTAGTTAATCCCTCCCTTCAACAAGTGATAGACATATTGGATAGACAAGACACACTAGACTGTGCTCAGGAATCTTTTGAAACTTCGCCAGCAGTGTGTAACATTAACCGGCCCGCAAGACGAGCTGCGCGGCCCGGTAACCGGCCCTCGCGCACTTCGACGCAGCTGCCGCCGCGCTCTAAACCAGGTGTGCCGCGCCAGCCCACAAATGCAGTGAAATCATGCCCACAGTGTGCTACTAGACATTCGCGTGAACATTGCCCGTCACGCCAAGCTATTTGCTTTTTCTGTCATAAGAAAGGACATGTTCAAAGTGTTTGCCAGAAAAAGCTCAGATCAGACAATCACAACCATTCCAGGCCCTTTGCTTCGCGCTGGAATCGAACCAAGGACACTCAGGCTCGTGGACCTTCACCTATGGACATTCATGTAGTTACTTCCACCCCGTCCAGTGCCACTTTTTCTAACAGTGACTGTGTTCGTCCCACAAATACTGTGCGTCGACGTCGCCGGAAATCACGTAAATTAGCAAGTGATTCTGTACAAGTGTCTGTTCAAATTGCACAAAACAGTCGCTTTTGTCGTCAGCAGGACAATAAACTTTTTGTAGATTTGGACTTTAATGGCAAGGTCATACCATTCCAGCTCGATACCGGAGCTGCAGTTTCATTGCTCAATCACGGCACGTACAAACAACTGGGCGCACCTCCGTTGCGTGTCGCAAATGTGAAGTTACATAGTTATTCAGGACAGCCGATTCCTGTGTTAGGACGGTGCACCCTTCTTGCAACATACGAGGGACAAACAAAACTTGTGTCATTTTACGTTCTTCGTTCTTCTACTGCAGTGAACTTGTTTGGTTTAGATTTATTTCAATTGTTTAACATGTCTATAGTAAATCAGGTCCTATCAGTGAATCAGACTGTGCCTTCAGACAGTGTTGCTCGGTTATGTGAAGAATTTGCAGACATTTTTGCACCGGGCCTTGGCTGCGCTAAGAACTATGAAGCACACTTGGAACTGAAAGTAAACGCGCAACCGAAATTTTTCAGAGCGCGCAATGTTCCTCACGCATTGCATGTTGAGGTCGCAAGAACATTACACGATTTAGCATCACAAGGTGTGAGTGAATGTGCGCAATGCCTTTTCGATTTCAGCTCCGCTTCATCGCTTACGCAGTACAGGTGTTCCGTTCGTCTGGACGACGGAATGCGAACGCGCCTTTCGCCGGTTGAAATCGGCGTTGCTTTCTAATACTTGCCTTACGCCATTCGATCCCCAGAAACCCCTTTTGTTGATGGTAGATGCATCGGATTTCGGGATCGGTGCTGTGCTTCCGCACAAAGTTGGCTCGCATGATCGCCCTATTGCCTTTGCGTCAAAATTGCTTTCGTCTGCGCAAAGAAATTATTCCCAGATAGAGAAAAAAGCTTTGGCTCTCGTGTTTGGTGTTACTAAGTTCCATGATTTCTTGTATGGTCGTCACTTTACCATCATCACAGACCACAAACCTTTGACATCGCTTTTTCATCCGAACAAGCCTGTACCTCCACGTACAGCGCAGAAATTCATTCGCTGGTCTATTTTCCTCTCGCAGTACCGCTACGATATCTTGTATCGGTCCACTGCTAAGCACGGCAACGCTGATGCATTGTCCCGTTTGCCTGTTGCTGAGGATAAAGCATTCGATTCTTCTGAACTTGCTTGCATGTTCATTGATTCGGAAACCGATGAAGTGGTCGAATCGTTTCCGATTGATTTTCGTCGTGTAGCTACAGCCACCGCTGCTGACCCTGTCCTTGCTACCGTCTTGCGTTTTGTTGCTACGCAATGGCCCTTGTCAAAGTCACGGATCGAGGATCCGTTGGTTCGCCGATTTTTTGCTCACAAGGAGAGACTTTTTGTTCGACGTGGTGTTTTGTTGTTGCGTTCTCATAATGATCAGTCCCGAGTCGTGGTCCCACGTTCGTTACAGTCCTCTGTCTTACGGCTTCTTCACCAAGGACATTGGGGTATAGTGCGAACGAAACAACTTGCTCGTCAGCACTGTACTTGGTTCGAAATCGATGCTGCGATTTCGAATATGTGTTCTTCTTGCATGACGTGTGCCGAACAACAATCCGCGCCGCCGCGGCAAGTCTTTGCGTGGCCAAAGGCCACTTCTCCTTGGCAACGCTTGCACATCGATTTTGCTGGTCCATTCTGGAATGCTCGATGGTTGGTTCTGGTTGATGCCTTCAGTAATTTTCCTTTTGTTGTCCGGATGTCTTCCACGACGTCCTCCGCCACCATCCAAGCGTTGTCTGCTATTTTTTGCATTGAAGGTCTTCCGCAGACTATTGTTTCCGACAATGGCCCACAATTCATGTCCGCAGAATTTCAGTCATTCTGCCAGGCCAATGGTATTCAACATCATCCGCGCCGTTTTCGCCTCAGTCAAACGGTGCCGCTGAACGATTGGTCCGGACTTTCAAGTCACAGATGTTGAAGTTGAAAGAGTCGCATTCTCGGGAGGACGCATTGTTGCTCTTTTTGTCTTCGTATCGCTCTCAGCCCCGAGATGGTCGCTCGCCGGCTGAGTTGCTCCACGGTCGTCCTCATCGCACCTTGATGTCTTTGCTGCATCCGCCGCATCAGGTTCCTGTGCAGCGGCAGACTCCTGCTTTTGCTCCAGGCGACGTTGTATTTTATCGCAACTATCGAGGTTCACGGCGTTGGCTCGCAGGGCGCATTCTTCGCTGCCTCGGCCGCGCGATGTATTTGGTTTTGGGGGCCTCTGGTGAGGTGCGTCGGCATCTCAATCAGCTGCGCCTCTGTCGTCGCACGGGTTCTGCCGCTCCCCGTCTGCTTTCAGCGACGGTGCCGTCCGGTCAGCGCCCTGGGGACCCATCTACTGGCTCGCCTCATCCCCAGGTGTTACCGACGATGCCTTCCATTTTGCCCCATGGCGACGCGCCGCCGCAGCAGCCACCGCCGCCGCCGCCTGTTCTCCCGCCGGCGCCGCCCGCATTCGACGCTTCGCTGCAGCCGCCAAGCGCCTCCTTGGGTCACGCGCCGCCGATCGCTTCCCGTGACCAGCCGTCCTCCGCCATGGACCTCTTGCCCGCTCCGGACCACATGACGTCATCGCGCGTCGGGTACCCCGACGCAATGGAGGTCGACCCTTCGGCCCCTCCTGTTTCATTACGGGCGCATACACCGCATGTTGACGTGCACCCTGGACTAGGTTTTCAGGCGTTTCCTAGATCCCCTCGGACCGAATGGCCGGGTGCGGGTGGCACAGCCTCGCCTGTTGTTAGGCTCCCCACCTCATCGCATACGTCAACATGGGGTCCTCCCCACGGCGGGCGGAAGCCTTATCACACGACCGTTCGCCGATTTGCGGGGGAGGAATGTGGTGTCACCGCCAGACACCACACTTGCTAGGTGGTAGCTTAAATCGGCCGCGGTCCATTTAGTACATGTCGGACCCGCGTGTCGCCACTGTGTGATCGCAGACCTAGCGCCACCACAAGGCAGGTCTCGATATACGATAGAGCACTCGCCCCAGTTGTACGACGACATTGCTAGCGACAATACGTACGAAGCCTTCCTCTCATTTGCCGAGAGACAGAATAGCCTTCTGCTATGTCCATGGCTACGACCTAGCAAGGCGCCATTAGCCTTACCTACTTTGAGAGTTATAGTATAAATGTCTCAAGAAGAACGTTGTATTCATCAAAGAATAGAAGTTAAGTATAAAGCAGCTACGTACTTTTCTTGCTACCATTCAATAGTTATCCTGTTCCAGACTTGACGCCAGTCGGCGTGTGTGTACGCGTGCCTTTCTTTCGGCTCCCTTCCCAGTGTGGCGTAGCAAGCTTGTTACGCCACAACATAAACCATACGAACAAAACCTAAGACTGCAGCAAGTAATCGCCGACTTTTGTTAGTATACCCGTTGGAAAGGGCTCAAGTAAATACTACGCAAGCGCCATACATTACGCACTTGGCTGTAATCGGAGACATGCGATGCTGAAGCAAATACCACGCAACCACAATATATTAAGCCCTTGGCCGTTATGGAAGTCATGTGATGACGTTGCAGTATACAAGCACAGTAATTGCTACAGAAAACTCATCGCACTGTCAATGTTGTCAGGTTACTTACGCATGGATCAATTCCGATTACACATTAAATCACGATAAGCCGACCGAAGCTCCCTCAGTCACAGATGCAGAAATATTGTGGTCGACTAATACTTGCAGGAGTGCCCTTTCACCACGATAAAAAAATAGCAAAATTTTTATTGTAAATATACTTCATAGTAGAAAGAACGCATGGTCATACTTGTTAGTTATTTGGGTTTATACTGAATGTGAAATTTAGCACACATGGGGGTCACCTGTGACAGCGACAACGGTCCTGAAACGGCCGAGATTCGAGCCAAACCGAGCTTAGATGAAGGATCCTGGTACGTCATTCCATGCTGCTTCAACTCTGGACCAGCGATGATCAATTGTAATGGCTAGCGAATGGTGGCGTACTTTCTCTTTCGTGGCAGCCCAGGATCATATGTTTTCAGTAGTGAGAGATTCAGAAATGCGCTGGTCAGGGAAACAGTGTACCACCGTCTGTATCGAGGCCTGTAGAGAATGTGCGGGCAATATGAAGTCTTGCATCTGCTGTTGAACGATAATGTCGCGGAGACATCGAACATACGGCTTAGCCAGTGGCATTACACGTCACTAACGTTGTGGGTGCTAACGGTCGAAGCGTGCCCTCTTCACAGAGTTGTAGTTTTAATGGGCAGAAATATACATAATACGTGAGCGAGCAAATGAACACTATAAGAAATACGAAAGGGAAAACGAGTAATGCAAAGTGCGGAAAATGTCTTTTTACGTGCCTCTGAATCATTTGGCAGCAGTGTGTCCCGCGAGTCTATATGAGGGCAGAGACAACCTATCCAGAAGAGAAACCGCAGAAGCGTCGGGTGAATGGCGCACCGCCAATGCATCGCTCCGCTCTTCCACCGCGGCTTTGTGGCTCTCGGACAATGCACGGAGCACAATGGATATGCGTCATAGAGCAGACACGAGCGGTCGGCTCCCGGCGCCTTGAAACTGGGGCACGTCAGCTAGCGGAAGGATACCCCTGCGGGCGAATTACCAGCGACGGCCTAGACTCGCCTAGGAAGGAAGCACATCCCAGGGCGGTAGCCCGGACAAGGAGCTCACGTAGTCTGTAGGCAGTCTGAATATTGCCTCGCCATACCACCATCATACAATAGCTATTCACAAAAAACCAAATTCTAGTAATGAACTTGGAAGAGTAACAAAGACGATTTCTTCTTCATTATCAGCCATTCGATTGGTTGGCGTTTCTCCATTCGCCTCTATTAGAAGTCACTACTTTCATTGTTACATAATTATAGACTCCTACTTTACGTTTCGCTTGTTTTAGAATGCCAGTTTCAATCTCCTTCGGCCTGTATTTCCTTACAATGCTCTAGGACACTAAGGAACTGTTTGTGTCGCATTTTGTGACCACTCCACTCGTGCTTTTTTCAGTTTACTGATATCTTTCACTAGTGTCTTACAGGACTTTCTGGTTGATAGTTTCATGTGTCCTTTTTGCTTTAAAGACGTCTCCAGCACTATTGCGCAAATGTTTCAAGAGATTTCAGTTCATTTTTCCCTACTGTCCATGTTTTACTACCATAATGTGGTATTCTCCAAATGCAGTTATTAACCACCTCACTCGTAATTTATTTATTTACGTTGTTTGAACAAAATCATTTCTTTTGTTCTTGAACTTTGTTTCTGCTTTTCTGATTCTACGGTTGTGTTTTCTTCACTTCATCCGTCTTCAGTTATCTTTTTAGGATCCTGAATGTTTTATTTTGCTTCGCCTAGTTTTAATGTTTACTTCTTCTGAGTCCTTGGACCACACGTGTATTTCTGTCTTTTTTGTGTTAATTTCCATTTTGTATTCATCCCATGACACCGTATCAATACTTATAAGACAATTCAGATATTTCTTTCATCTGGAACTATCATAGCTATGTCATCCGCAAACCTAAGCTTCAGTTTTCTTTCACCATTCATTATTATGTCTGTACAGTGTTCTTTGCAACTATTTTTGCGTGTTATTCCCAGATATTGAACAGGACTGAAGACAGATCGCATGATTGTCCAACATCTGTGAGATTCCTAGCCTCTTTTTATGTATTTTTCATTTTTACTATCGCTAATTGTTCTTTGTATAGTTCTTTAATTATTCTTGTGTCCCTAGAGTCCGTCCGCAGCTCGTGGCCTCCCTTCCCGAGCACGGGGTCCCAGGTTAGATTCCCGGCAGGGTCAGGGATTTTCACCTGCCTCGAGATGACTGGGTGTTGTTGTGTTGTCTTCATCATCATCATTCATCCCCATTACGGTTGTAGGAAGGCAATGGCAAACCACCTCCACTAGGACCTTGCCTAGTACGGCGGTGCGGGTCTCCCGCACCGTCCCCTACGCCCTGTCAAGGAGTGTGGTTCAAATGGCTCTGAGCACTATGGGACTCAACATCTAAGGTCATCAGTCCCCTAGAACTTAGAACTACTTAAACCTAACTAACCTGAGGACATCACACACATCCATGCCCGAGGCAGGATTCGAACCTGCGACCGTAGCGGTCACGCGGTTCCACGCTGAAGCGCCTAGAACCGCTCGGCCACATCGGCCGGCCCAAGGAGTATGAGACTTCATAATCATCATCTCTAGAGTCTAACTAAATCATTTTTAGGATTTACATTGTGTGTTAAAAATGTGTGACTCTGTGTTGTAGATTCCCTCCAGTACTGTTTAGTTTCTATAGGGTAATCCACCGACATACTTTCAGTGGTTGTTGTGTGGTCCAAAACAAGAAAAACATGCAAACCGGGAATCTAAAATGCAAACCTAACGACCTGTGAGAAACTGAAGATACAGGAGTACTAGTTTAGTAGAAGTGATTCATCGTAGCGACGATGAATTAGTAGGTATGCACCATACAGCCCGTGTTTACCGGACATATTTTTCTTGTTTTGGTCCATGCTACCACCTGCCAAAATGATAAAGCAACAGATTCCAGTAGAAGGAGCGTGTGTCACAGTATCGAAGATTAGTTAAGTGCTCGTAGTCGTTAAGGGTACACTCTAGAGTCCACGTTTACTATTTTCCCCCATACGACTACTACTGAAAGTTTGTCGGTGAAGTTACAGTTCATCTGTACATCGAATCAGCAATGATAGAAGGGATTTAAAATTATTGAACGAGACTGTACCAGAGATATGGTTCGTTGGGACACAGAGGGCTTGGCTGAAATCAGAAAAGTACTTTTGACTGTACATTTTTGTGTAGCCTCAATAACGCCGCTAGAATCTTTACTGTTCTATAGTTAGTTTCGACAATACATCGCCGTGTGACAGACGTTTGACATAGTATACGGCACGTCTATAATTTTAAACTATGTTATACGTCCAATTAGGAATGTGAAAATTAGGGGGCTTGTAGTACAGTACGACAACATCTAACGAAAACCACAACACAACACATTTTGCGATTCCGACAGAATCCAGTACATTGTGGTAGACGGTGAATGTTCAGTGTTAACGAAACACCGGTTGCGTCCGAAGAATTCGTGGAACTTGTAATGTCTTCAGTATACATAAATGACATATAAGGTACGATTAGAAGCACTGTTTCATTTTTCGATGGCACATTTGTCTACAAGTTCACTGAGTAACCGTAAGGAAACGCGGAAAGAACTAGACAGTATTTGCACCTATGTAATGAATAGCTTTTGTATTTGTATGTGGAAAATCTCATGTATAAAGCCTGATACAAAGAGAACCGGCAGTGCTCTATTGTATGTTTATTAGTAAACTTCTGGAGCCCATCGTTGAATCTTTTAAGGTTTATGTTTAGAGGCGACAGATATGTACACTCGTGATCATAAATTAAGGATAATTGCAGAATGTGGTGCCACACAACGTGGCACTACACAAAACTGGCGCTAATAGCATGGGCACATAAGGAACACACAAGACACAGATTTGTTAGAC